>NC_045978.1:34967335-35062278 GCF_010909765.2 Amblyraja radiata | reverse complement strand
AATTTAGATAAAAATCAAACTCACAGTACATTTAAAATGCAGATACTAGGAACACAAGATGAGCATTAGAATTCTCTGGTAAACAACATTAAGCTGCCTTTGTCACAACTCAGCTTTTTTGAAATATAGATGTCTTCCAACATGGAAAGTTTCATATATGATTGATCCATTTCAGGTTTTGTTCATCCTAGAACACTACAGTTAATGGAACATAGTCAATATTTTTTGTTTTTGCTGATGTGTTATCTAAATATTATATTTTATCTAAAAATCGTCAGTGTTACTTTCCTTCAATACCTGTCAGGAATTTGTGCTCCATTCCTGAATTCTAGCTGATCCTTAAATAGTGCTCGAGGTTTGTTCACTGTGACCACGCACGCATCCCTCATTCCCCTCACTTCCACCTATGTTCCTCTGGGTTCACAATTTGCACTTCTATCCTTATGCACTGAGTCTGTCTTTTCGTCTCTTTTGTTACTTTTAGTGTGTTTTAAAAAGTATGTGTTAATGTTCTCTGGTTTGTTTTATGTGGGGGTTGAGGGGGGGGGGGGGGGGGGGGGGGGGGTCAGGAAAAACCTTTTTTCAGTCTCTTACCTTGCCGGAGATGTGATTTTTTTCCGGATCGTATCTCCGGTGGCTTTGCGGCCTAACATCATGGAGCTAGCGGCCTTGCTCGAGACTGACTTTGAGCCCCACCGCAGGGCCGTGGACTTACCATCGGAGCCTGCGATCCTTTGCCTGGGATCGACGCTCCAACCACGGCCTGCTGATTTCACCATCCAGGAGCTCGCAGTCTCGGGTAGAGACTGATGTCAGGAAGCTCCAAAGTCGCAAGAGGTTCGACTAGCCCCGAAAAAGAGAGATTTCAGATTGATGTCATTGGATTTAACTTCAGGAGAGTTTAGCAGAGAGGGGAACTAATTGAAACCTATAAAACCTGACTACACAAACATTGGTCGGTGTTGCAGACATTGAAGAAGGCTGTCAAAGGATACAGCTGGATATAGATGATCAGTTACAAATATGGATGGTGAAATGGCAGATAGATTATAATTCAAGCAAATGTGAGGTGAGATGTTGCACCTTGGGAGGTAGAATGTAAGAATGTAATGTTCATGGCAAGTCCATTTTGGATCATTGCTGTATCATGTCAATAACTGCTTGAAAGTGGCAACACAACTATATAGAGGGTAAAGAAGGCAGAAGCAATGTTTATCTTCAGTGGTCGGGGCATAAGAATCAGGAACTAATATTGCAGCTTCCTCAAACTTTTATTCTGCTGCATTTGGGTATTGTGTGCAGTTCTGGTTGCCCCATTACAGGACAAATGTTGACGTTTTGGAGAGAGTGCAGAAGCGGTTTACCAGGAAGCTGTTCTGGATAAGAAAGTATTAGCTATGATGAAAGGTTGGTCAAATTTAGAGGCTGAGGGGAGACCGGATGAAAGTTTATGAAATTACGAAAGGCACAGTCAGAACTTTCTTTACTCCCAGGCGGAAATGTCAAATGCTAGAAGGCGTAGCTTTAAGGTCAGATGAAGAATGTTTAAAGGAGATGTGCGGGTGATGGATACCTGGAACATGTTGCTGCTGCCAAACATCAGCTGAACACAAGACATGGTATTTACAAAGCAGCATAATCAATCTCAGTTGAAGGTAGTTAATCCACCAGCTCTAACAATTGGATTTAACAGCTGATATACATGAACTGAAATATACCACTCACGATTTGACATAGAATTTTATTTTGCCGATAAACTTTACTCTCTTTTTACCACTCATATTTGGAATGTGCATTTCTCGCAACTTCTGTTGCAACACACCGATCCCAACCCGTCGTCCTGTATGACAAAAAACATGCAAGAATTCAGTGCACAGCGGGGTTTGGATCAATACAGCCATGCTCTTGGTTACACTCAACCCTCTCTCACACGATACCACTGCACAAGGTTGACTGGATACTCACATCAGTCCAGTTACTGATGCCAAGGGCTACATAGCCCAGTAGCAGGAGTGTCTGAAGTTACACAGAGGGAACCCTCCTCCAACCCCATCTAACTGTATTCATTGTTCAAGGTGTGGACTCTTATATTCTATCGGCGAGACCAAATGTATGCTGGGCGATCGTTTCGCTGAACACCTTCATTCAGTGCGCCTGGACCTACTCGATCTCCCGGTGTCACAAACTTTAATTCCCCTTCCAATTTCCACACTGACCTCTCTCTGTCCTAAGGCCTCCTCCATTGTCAGAGTGAGGCCAAACACAAATTGAAGGAACAGCACTGCATATATCGCTTGGGCAGTTTACAACCCAGTGGTATGAATATTGACTTTTCTAACTTCGCTCTCTCCATCCCTCCCCCACCTCAGTCATACCAGCTTTAAAGTCTCACCTCAAAGCTAGCAATGGCCTGTTTCCTTTAATCATCGTTACTTTTTTGCATATCTTTCATTTATTTGTCATATACGGTAATCGAATTTTACTGTACCTTAATTGGTGCACGTGGCAATGACCTTTGACCTTTATATCTCTCTACCTCACCATCTATATCTCTCGTTTTCCTTTCCCCTGACTTGCAGTCTGAAGAAGGGTCTCGACTCAAAGTATCACCTATTCCTTTTCTCTGGAGATGCTCACTGACCCGCTGAGTTACAGCAGCTTTTTGTGTCTATCATTCCATGCTACACACTCAAGCTTTTGGTTAATAACGTATGATTAATAGTATTGCTGTCAAGACTGAAAATGCTGGAAATATTCAGCACCAGAGGAGGGAAAATGGAAATGACCCATGAGTCTTCCCTCATCCCGTTTACAAACCGGTGGAATGAAACTGATTTCTCTAACTTCAAGTAATCCCTGTATCTCCTCTCTCTCCATCCCTCCCCCACCCGAGTTGTCACACTAGTTTTCTTGTTTTCACCTAGCCCTCAGCCAACAATAGACCATTTTCTTGATCATCGTTACATTTTTGCATATCTTTCATTCATTTGTTCCATATCTCTCTCTATTGCCGTTCATATCTCATGTATCACTTTCCTCTGACTCTCAGCCTGAAGAAGGGTCTCGACCCAAAACGTTACCTATTACTTTTCTCCAGAGATGCTGGCTGACCCGCTGAGTTACTCCAGCTTTTCGTGTCTATCTTCATGTGATTACAATACTAATTTCTGCAAGGCTTGGGGTGTGAACTTTAAATGTTCAATGTACTGCTGGTGAAACCTTACAATAGAACGGAGGCAGTACATGTGGATTTTACATCCTCATTTACTGGATGGTGCTAAATGCTTTTATAGGTAAGTTTACAAGTATAAAGTATAATCGTGGGTTAATACTTGAGAATATAGATGTGCCCATATGGATTTGTTCCATTGGCCACTCGTATTAGTACCAAAGTATGCATTAGTGCAGAATTGGGAGATTAGTGCATATCGGTAACATTACTAGACACGGCATGCCATTGGACCTGGTACTGCCCCCGATTACACTATTATTCTACCATTGTATGTACTATTATGCCAGGTATTAGTACTGTTTCAGGATTGCACATCTTGCAATGGTACAGCATTACTCTGCCCCAAATATTTCACGCCATGGCTAGCTGTAGAGGAGGCGTTTAAAAGCAATAAGATCAGAGAAAATTGGAGTTACTTAGTTTAGTTTAAAGAGTATGGGAGCAAGGAGCTCCTACTGCAGTTGTACAGGGCCCTGGTGAGACCACACCTGGAGTATTGTGTGCAGTTTTGGTCTCCTAATTTGATGACGGCCATTCTTGCTATTGAGGGAGTGCTGCATAGGTTCACCAAGTTAATTACCGGGATGGCGGGACTGACATATGATGAAAAATAGATTATATTTACTGGAATTTAGATGGATGAGAGGGGATCATGTAGAAACATATATACAGTAAAATTCTTAAGGCATTGGATGCAGGATAGATGCAGGAAAATTTTCCCCGATGTTGGGGGAGTCTAGAACCAGGGGTCACTGTTTAAGAATAAGGGGTAGGCCATTTAGGACTGAGATGAGGAAAAACATTTTCTATCCAGAGAGTTGTGCATCTGTGGAGTTCTCTGTCACAGAAGGCAGTGGAGGCCAATTCACAGGATGTATTCAAGAGTTAGATATAGCTCTTAGAGCTAATGGAATCAAGGGATATGTGGAGAAATCAGGAACGGGGTACTGATTTTGGATGATCAGCCATGATCATATTGAATGGTGCTGTTTTGAAGAGCCAAATGGCCTACTCCTGCACCTATCTTCTATGTTTTCTAAGATGCAGCACGGAAACAGGCACTTTGGCCCAATAAGTCAGTGTGTTGACCATCAATCACCCATTCTGTCTAGTACCACTTGTTCATCCACGCCCTAAACTCTTCAGATGAGTTTAACGTACAAACCTGCAAATCTTTGGGATGTGGAAGGAAACGAGAGCGCCCAGAGGAAACACATGTGGTCACATGGGGAACATGCAAGCTTCACAGAGACAGCACCCACTGTCAGGATCAAACCTGGGTCTCTGGTGCTTTGTTGGGCAGCAGCTCGACCAGCTGCGCCACTAAGGTGGTTCTGAGGGCCCAGCCTGGGTCATGCAGGTCAAAGGAATTCAGCAAGGCTTGGTTTCACAGACATTCAAAAATAATAGAAACATATGTAGAATAATTCATGGAGCCAGTGATATAGAGGACCCTGGTGGCCAACAATCGGGAAGGGGCCAGTGCAGAGGATTGGGCTCAGTAATCAGAAAGGGTGCCAGTGATGGGGAGATGGTCAGGAAACCAGGGGTGCGGTGAAACACAGGGAGACAGCAGATAGTAAATAAGTAAGTAAGTTTTATTTATATAGCACGTTTTAAGTCAACTCGCATTGACACCAAAGTAATTTACATAAATTAAATAATAATTTTCCATACAAACCATAGAAAAAGGTTAAAAAATAAATAAATAAATAAAATGGACACATTATAGAGTTCAACACAAACGTCCCCCCACAGCAGAATCAAATATTTCCACTGTGGGGAAAGGCACCAGAAAGTTAAGTCCTCTTTAGTAGGTACAAGGTGCTACTGAATATGCCAGGTGCAAGTGCTAAAAGACTCATTGAAAACCAAACTTTAGGGAGTACAAAGATCTAGTGCTTGGAGCTCAGAGAGTCAATGGAAGAATAAAGAGTCATGGGTGTGGACAAGGAGCAAGTGAGTAGAAGGGGAGTTGAGGGCTCCAGCAGCGAGGCAGGGGAGACAGTGGAGATGTACAGCGAGCCAATGGATTCCTGCATGGTGCAAATGCTATAGAGCACAGGGAACCAGTGCAGAGGCACGGGAGTCAGTAGAGGTGAAGAGAGACCACATCTTGGCGGAGAGATGTCCACACTCACCATAGTCCAAAGCTTTCTGTGTTACTCTCACTTTCAAGCCTGGGTTTGTACACAAGATGCACGAGGCAAGAAACAGGAGAGCGGTCGTCACAATCCAAAGTCTGGGCAACATCTCCACGTCGTCTCCGCTGAGATAGAGCGAGACAGAAGGTCACTGATGGACCGAGTCTATTTAAACAAGGTACAAAGCAGAAGCTGCTGAAATACTTTGAATTTGGCGTTCGTTACTTGATGCTTGCTTAATTTCCTGAGTTTAAACTGAATTTTCTGCCTCCAACTTTCTTAATCACATCTTAACATTGCTCAGTATCTTCAACTGTCACTTGGAACCCCTCCCTGTGTATCTGATATCCCCTGACTCGATTACTCACAGTCTCCCTGTCTGCATTCTCTATGGAATTTTTACCTTGACTCTTTCACATATAATTTATTCGCTTGACTTCCTTGGCCTCCTGATCCCCAAATTGAAGTTCCTAATCCTGTATTTCTCTCTCTCTATGGTTCTGAACTTGCTAATGATCTGAAGATCTGCATTCTACCCTGTCAGTCTAAACTCAACCCCTCTTCCAGCACCTTCTCTGACCTCTTATCCTCATCATTTCAAATTAAATCTTAAACTGACTTCCTCATAGTCAGCAACTATCCATGTCGGAAGGAACTGCAGATGCCGGTTTAAACCAAAGATAGACACAAAATCCTAGAGTATTTCAGCGGGTTGGACAGCATCTTTGGAGAGAAGGAATGGGTGACGTTTTGGATCGAGACCCTTCATCAGACTATGGAAGAAGTGTCTCGACCCAAAACGTCACCCATTCCTTCTCTCCAGAGATGCTGCCTGTCCTTCTGAGTTACTCCAACATGTTGTGTCTGTCAACAACCACCCTGTCAGTTCCCCACAGGCTCTTGTATAATAAGACAATCCTTCTTTCTTCTAAACTCCAAAGATGACATCTAAATTCTTTAGGCTCCTGTGATAGGAAACTCTCATCCCAAGAATTAGCCTGTAAATCTCTTACTGAAGACCTCGGGGAAAGATATTAAGACAGTACTCTTTAACCACCTCTTCTTAGGATTGCAAGAGGCATTCCTGAATTACTGTGTGGCACAATGGACAAAATATTTACTGTGTGATAACTCAGAGAAAAATTCCAGGAATAAACTCCAGCCATAATACATGGCCCTTTTGACCTCATGGATGCCCTCGTTTGGAAGAATCCATGGAGTACTCTTTGTCTAGAAGATTGTTATAAAAGATTGTTAAGGGTTTGGACACGCTAGAGGCAGGAAACATGTTCCAGATGTTGGGGGAGTGCAGAACCAGGGGCCACAGTTTAAGAATAAGGTGTAAGCCATTTAGAACGGAGACGGGGAAACATTTTCTCACAGAGAGTTGTGTGACTGTGGAATTCTCTGCTTCAGAGGGCGGTGGAGGCCGGTTCTCTGGATACTTTCAAGAGAGCTAGATAGGGCTCTTAAAAATAGTGGAGTCAGGGGATATGGGGAGAAGGCAGGAACGGGGTACTGATTGGGAATGATCAGCCATGATCACATTGAATGGCGATGCTGGCTCGAAGGGCCGAATGGCCTACTCTTATTGTCCTATTGTCTATCGTCTATTGTCTGCCCAAAGAACATCATTACTATCTAATGCTTGTCCCATAAATATTTAGAGGCTGTGAAGTTAGCTGACAGGTCAACAACAGAAGTCATGTCTAGTTTATTGTTGTACACACAAGTACTGTAATTAAATGATTCATTTATACTTTATTGTCACATGTACCTAGACACTGTAAAATGCTTTGTTTTGTGTACAACCCGGTAAAATCATACAGCAGACCTCACTGAGGCAGTAAAGTCTTTGTCACCACGAATCTGGCACCAACAAAGTTACAGAAAGTTAATCAAACAGTCTTATCTTCTGTTCCCAGCGGTGAAGCAGGCTGCCTCATGCTGGGTCCCCAGTTGTTCTCGGCAGCCCCCGCCTGGTTGCCCTCGGCAGCCCTCCTCGTTCTCGGCTGCGTGTGTCACCTGACTCTCACAGTAGTCCACTTTGCTCTCCGTAGCCCCCCCCCCCCCCCCAGACTCTTGGCGGTCCCCATGGATTCTCGGCGGCTCCCCCCCCTATGCTCTCGGCAGATCGGGTCCCCCTAAATTGTAAGAAGATAAAAGACAGCGCTCTCGCCAATTGCTTGTGGGTCCCTGCTCGCTCGTGACGGTGCAGGCCCCTCCTCTCTCGTTCTGGTTTTGATTGATTACTGCGCAAACACCTCATCAGTGGTTATCTTGCGCAGGTGGGAGTCAGTAGAATAGCGATTAAATTTTGAAGTGGGCCTTTTTGACCAATTTGAGGAGATCTAGTTGCTCAATCCCCTTTTTAAATGACTTAACATTGGGAACAGCACGTGTGTTGGGTAGCAATATATTCCATTCCTTTATCGTCCTTGGGTAAAGGGAATATTGGTAGCAAAGTTTATTGAAATTTAGCGAGGTGATGATGTAGGGACCGTTATTTTGTCTTGTTTCATGGCAGTTGGTGCTCTGGGAATGACGGGAGATTTGATGCCATGATTTTGTGAATCTCCTTGTAAATTGCAATAAGTCTTAGCCTGATTCTGCGGAGCTCTAAGATATGCCATCCGAGAGGTCAGCATACAGGGCTCAAAATTAATGGTTGCCCGGGTGCCACTGACCACCCAAAGTCCCGCGGGCAACCTAAACGCCGAGTCAATTTGCCCGGCTTGGCATGCAGATACTGGTTTATACCGAAGATAGACACAAAAAACTAACTCCGCTGGTCAGGCAGCATCTCTGGAGAAAAGGAACGTGACGGTTTGTGCCGGCGATGGCTGTAATGCGTGGGATTGATGCTAAATGTGTCGTGACGGAGGGTCGGAGCGAATGACGGGCCTCGGCGTGCGAGAGGGTTTGTTTTGAAAGCGCCGTTGGCGGAGTGGCCGCAGCAGCACCAGCGATGGCAGCTTCATCTCCTCCTCCTCCCTCCTCCCGCCCCCCAACCCCCCCCCCCCCACCCTGTTAGTGGCCGCTGCTGCCACTATGCCAACGGCGTTTCTAAACAAACCCTCTCGCACGCCGAGGCCGGGAGGAGGGAGGGAGGGAGGGAGGGAGGGAGGGAGGGAGGGAGGGAGGGAGGGAGGGAGGGAGGGAGGGAGGGAGGGAGGGAGGGAGGGAGGCGAGGAGATCCCAACTGCCTCCCCCTTTGGCAGCGGCACTTGACGATGGACAGGGACGGCCAAGGTAGCGATGATAGCGGTGTTGTCTGAGGAGCGCTGACCTTCCTTTCCACCTCCACTGACCCTTCCTAACTCTCTCTGTCTTGTACGCCCCCCTCCACCCCTCTTATCATGAGGGAGGGAGGGAGGGAGGGATGGAGGCCCCCTTCTGCCATCTGAAGCATCTGCAGCGCTCGGCCACGCACCTTCCTGTTGGTTGGCGGAGGAGGGGAGGCGGTGGCGAGGAGATCCCAACTGCCTCCCCCTTTGGCAGCGGCACTTGACGATGGACAGGGACGGCCAAGGTAGCGATGATACCGGTGTTGTCTGAGGAGCGCTGACCTTCCTTTCCACCTCCACTGCCCCTTCCTAACTCTCTCTGTCTTGTTATGTACGCCCCCCTCCACCCCTCTTATCATGAGACCCCTCCTCTGCATCCCGCACTGATCCCCATTCCTGCCTCTATTCATTCCTCACTGACATCCCGTGTGCTCCCCTCCTCATCTACCCCCCCCCCCATCTATTCATCGTGCACTGATCTCCCTATCCACCTTGCATTGATTCTCCTGCCACTCCCCATCAATCCTACACTGGTCCCCCAATTCATCCTGTAATGAGCCCGCTTCCCATCCATCCTGCACTGCTCCACCCCTTCATCCTGCACTGCTCCCCCCATCCATCCTGCACAGATCCCTCCCCATTCAACCCCACTGTCATCCCCCGCACTCTCCCCTCACAATTTTACCTACTCCAACCAACACGCACTAATTCCCCTGCTTCAATCCATCCATTCCGCACCGATTGCCTTCTCAAACCCCCCCCCCCCCCCCCCCCCCCCACCGCCATCTATCCATTCTGCACTGATTCACCCCCCCCCCCCCCCCCCCCCTCTCCCGACCCTATTATGCTGGAAATGTCTTCAGAGCGAACATTGACTATGTTTGATAACGGAATGCAATCAAATGTGTTTTAATTCCCAATGTTATTATTTGTTTTAATCCATAAAGATAGATTAATTAAATTGTGAACACGTGAAACATTAAAACCGCAGTGTTCGATTGTAACTGCTACCGTTGACACGTTATTACAGAATTCATTTTAACGGCAAATCAATGCTCTTAATATGGAGTACCAGTACTTTTATTTTGATGAGCAACATTCACAACTACACATTGGATTTATCCAGGTTTTACTTCTACGGTCGGTCATATACATCACTAATTTGGTCAGGAGATATTTCAGTTGAAATTTTAACGTTAATTCTGAAGTGGGAATTATGGAAAAAGCGTTTATCAACAATTTTTTTAAATTTGGTGCTTACAAACTGGGTATCTTCATTGCTGTTCACAACACACACACATCTAATCGGAGTGTTGAGTAATGTGGCACTTTGACACCTTTAAACATATTACCAAATGAACATTTGCTGCATTTATGTCCTTTGGCCATCTCTTGTTAGTTAGTGTAATGTTTAACCTGTCAGATGGGTATAGTCAGCTTTAACAGCTATTTTCATAAAATGCCTTTAGAAATTTCCTTGCAACCTGTCTATTTTGTTGTTGAAATATTAGGTGGGAAGCGAGAGTGTTTCTGTACCAATAGCAATAATGACCCATGCTATGGCCATGTCATGATAATTTTCGGTCCTTCACAGAAAACATGCTTGCATCAATCTGTAGTGTGCATGGTTAAGCATATATGTTATCATGGTCCAGGATCTATTGACACAAGTTGATCATACGCTGAATAATCCAACCACATTTTTGTTTGGAAGTGGAAAGAAATAATAGAAATTGCATTAATTGCAATGTGTAAAAAGAGTTGAGATACTGTATTATAATTTTGCTGCGTGTCATTGTGGTATATATCATGTCTTGATTGGTGAATATGTTTAGTTTGTGACTTTATTTGAAGCAGAAATAATATGTGAATGCTTCATTGAGCATAATTCCGACTGGTGACTACGCACTTCGTCCGAGCACATTATCGCACAGGTCATGCAAGCCGTCTTAAATGACCACCTAAACTGTCATTTGGCAACCTAAAAAGCTGCCAAGTTTGCTTGGCTGGCAACAGGGAAAAAAAGTTAAGCGAGAGTCTTGGATTATTCACGCTTGATTTGCGCTTGTAGTCATTACATACAAAGCGGGCTGCTCGGCGTTGTACTTTCTCCAGGGTGATCTTGTTGTTGTTGTTGAAAGAATCCCATACAGCGCCACAATATTCCAATTTGGGCCTGACCAAGGACTTGTTGGCATTCTCATTGACATATGTACTACATGCGTGAAAATTTATTTTAAGAAGACCGAGAGTTCTATTTGCTTTGTTAGACACTTGACTAATATGCATCGCCCAACTTAAATCTTTGCTTAATTCAACTCCGTGATGGTTGCTTGAGGGTCCTTCCTCTCCCTCGACGGTTGCTCGCGTGTCCATCCTCACTCTTGGCCGTCTGCCCACTTGCACGTTCGGCTCCACGGAGCATCCTGGGCTCCCTGGCAGTCGAGACAAGCCTGCCGTTGGGATGGGCTCGACGGGATGAGGTGGAACTCCAATGAAATTCTTGAATATGGCAGCATCACAGGCAGATAGGCGCAGGCAATACATATAAATAAATAACATAAAAATTGTACAAAATTGTAAAAAGAAAAAAAAACCGCAAAAACACAAAACATTCATGCAAAATATAATTAGAAAACAAGTCTGTGGTAGAGCAAGAGGGGGAACTATACTGTTTGTTGGTGATGTAGTATTAAGGGACGAGCAAGTAAGTTCAAGAATCTGCTGTTGCAGGAAAAAAGCTGTCCCTGAACCTGGTGGTGTGGGACCTCAGGCTTCTATATTTGTGAAGAAGTCTGCAGTCTGAAGAAAGGTCTCGACCCAAAACGCCACCTATTCCTTCTATCCAGAGATGCTGGCTGTCCTGCTGAGTTACTCCAGCATTTTGTGTCTATCTTCAGTGTAAACCAGCATCTGCAGTTCCTTCCTACATATATTTCCTATGAGAATTAGGTTAGAAAAGGGAAACATATAATTATTGCCCCACAGAAAATATGACCCCAGCTATCATTTCAGAGCCTCCACATGGCATGTTCCTCTGCCACAAGTGACCCAGGGGAGATTTGGGCTATCGACATCTGAAGCAATACTTGCACAAAAAACTGAAAAGAGAAGCAGAAATCTGGATTAGGAATCAATGAATATGAGTGCAGCTGAGCAAACTACAAAGATAAGAAGCTCCAGGTTCAGAGAAATTAAGAATTATTTCAGTCAAAATAAATAATGTGTACACTGATGACCAGAGTGCTGGTTCTATGTTAGAGTGAGTTGGAGGATCTTCTGACTAGTTTCACAGAGGCAGCCACCGGTTTGTCACATCAGCTCATTCCTGGTGGGCAGTCTCGCTCCGTGAGGACTACGTTCCACTTCCAGGTTGATTTTCAGCTGATACACCCACTGGCTTAGATCCCAACATCCCAGGTCCTGAACTTCACATTACAGAGTGGGTGTTACCTGTCCATGGGTGTTAATGCTAACACATCAGTGACCTCGCATACAGGTTCAGCCCGATATAGGGCAGCACGGTGGCGAAGCGGTAGAGTTGCTGCCTGACAGCGCTTGCAGTACCGGAGGCCCGGGTTCCATCCCGACTATGGATGCTGTCTGTACAGAGTTTGAATGTTCTCGCCGTGACCGCGTGGGTTTTCTCTGAGATCTTGGGTTTCCTCCCACTTTTCAAAGACGTAGATGTATGTCGGTTAATTGGCTTGGTGTATGTGTAAATTGTCCCTAGTGTGTGTAGGATTGTGTTAATGTGCGGGGAACGCAAGTCGGTGTGGAATCGGTCGGCCAAAGGGCCTGTTTCCGCGCGGTATCTCAAAACTAAAACAATGTGCACATCTGATTACTCGCGCACCCTGACCAGCATCGTCCAAGGTATTGGAAAATATTGTCAACTGTGTCTCCACAAAGTCCCCCAAACCACTTGGAAGACTGAATGAAGTTGTGTCAATGTCCATCGCCAGGCCAACATTGCCAGCAAGAGGCCCTGGTCCCAATGCCATAGTCAGGTCACAGCATTCTCATGCTCGAGACAAACACTCTGATTTATTTTTAAGAGATACAGCTCAGAAACAGGCACGTCGGCCCACTGGATCGACTCCAACAAGCACTATCACTCTCACACTAGAACACTAGCACTATCAATAGACAATAGACAATAGGTGCAAGAGTAGACCATTCGGCCCTTTGAGCCAGCACCGCCATTCAATGTGATCATGGCTAATCATCCCCAATCTGTACGCCGTTCCTGCCTTCTCCCCATATCCCCTGACTCCGGTATCTTTAAGAGCCCTATCTAGCTCTTCCTTGAATGTATCCAGAGAACCGGCCTCCACCGTCCTCTGAGGCAGAGAATTCCACAGACTCACCACTCTCTGTGTGAAAAAGTGTTTCCTCGTCTCCCTTCTAATTGGCTTACCCCTTATTCTTAAACTGTGGTCCCTGGTTCTGGACTCCCTCAACATCGGGAACATGTTTCCTGCCTCTAATGTGTCCAAACCTTTTATAATCTTATATGCTTCAATAAGATCCCCTCTCATCCTTCTAAATTCCAGAGTATACAAGCCCAACCGTTCCATTCTCTCAGCATATGACAGTCCCGCCATCCCGGGAATTAACCTTGTAAACCTGTGCTGCACTCCCTCAATAGCAATGCCCTTCCACAAATTAAGGGACCAAAACTGCACACAATACTCCAGGTGTGGTCTCACTAGGGCCCTATACAATTGCGGAAGGACCTCTTTGGTCCTATACTCAAATCCTCTTGTTACGAAGACCAACATGCCATTCGCAGCCTGTACCTGCATGCTTACTTTCATTGACTGATGAACAAGGACCCCCAGATCACGTTGTACTTCCCCTTTTCCCAACTTGACACCATTTATATAATAATCTGCCTTCCTGTTTTTGCTATCAAAGTGGATAACCTCACATTTATCCACATAAAACTGCACCTGCCATGCATCTTCCCACTCACCCAACCTGTCCAAGTCACCCTGCATTCTCATAGCATCCTCCTCACAGTTTACACTGCCACCCAGCTTTGTCTCATCTGCAAATTTGCTTATGTTACTTTGAATCCCATCATCTAAATCATTGATGTATATTGTAAATAGCTGCAGTCCCAGCACTGAGCCTTGCGGTACACCACTTGTCACTGCCTGCCATTCTGAAAGGGACCTGTTAATCCCTACTCTTTGTTTCCTGTTTGCCAACTAATTTTCTTCTTATAATCTTATAGAAACTTAGACAGGCTAGATGCAGGAAGATTGTTCCCGATGTTGGGGAAGTCCAGGACAAGGGGTCACAGTTTAAGGAAAAAGGGGAAATCCTTTAGGACCGAGATGAGAAAAACATTTTTCACACAAAGAGTGGTGAATCTCTGGAACTCTCTGCAACAGAAGGTAGTTGAGGCCAGTTCATTGGCTATATTTAAGAGGGAGTTAGATGTGGCCCTTGTGGCTAAAGGGATCAGGGGGTATGGAGTGAAGGCAGGCACAGGATACTGAGTTGGAACTTCTTCTTCTTATCGAGTCCACACACAAGATTAGAAGTTGTTCAGCAAGAGCTGAACACACTTCTCGGCATCTGCACAATGGTGTCTGTCTTGCGCTTCTTGTGCGTCTTGTGCGTGGTGGTGGAAAGATTGGTTGAAACAGGGCCGCGACGTGAACGCTCTTTCCTTGACCCCACTGAGTTGGATAATCAGCCATGATCATATTGAATGGCGGTGCAGGCTCGAAGGGCCGAATGGCCTATTCCTGCACCTATTTTCTATGCTTCTATGTTTCTATCCATGTCAGCACTCTACCCCCAATACTGTGTGCCTTAAACTTCCCCACTAATCACCTTTGTGGGACCTCATCAAATGCTTTCTGAAAGTCCAGCTACACTACATCCACTGGCTCCTTGTCCATTTTCCTAGTTACATCCTCAAAAAATTCCAGAAGGTTAGTTAAGCATGATTTCCCCTTCTTAAATCCATGCTGACTCGGACCGATCCTGTTACTGCTATCCAAATGTGCCGCTATTTCATCTTTTATAATTGACTCCAGCATATTCCCCACCACCGATGTCAGGCCAACTGGTCTATAATTACCTGTTTTCTGTCTTCCACATTTCTTAAAAAGTGGGATAACATTAGCTGCCCTCCAATCCACAGGAACTGATCCTGAATCTATAGAACATTGGAAAATTATCACCAATGTGTCCACAATTTCTAGAGCCACTTCCTTAAGTACCCTGGGATACAGATTATCAGGCCCTAGGGATTTATCAGCCTTCAGTCCCATCAGTCTACCCAACACCATTTCCTGACTAATGTGGATTTTCTTCAGTTCCTCCATCACCCCAGATCCTCTGGCCACTAGTACATCAGGAAGATTGTTTGTGTCCTCCTTAGTGAAGATGGATCCAAAGTATATGTTCAACTCATCTGCCATTTCCTTGTTCCCCATAATAAATTCATCTTTTTCAGTCTTCAAGGGTCCAACTTTGGTCTTAACTATTTTTTTCCACTTCACATGCCTAAATAAGCTTTTACTATCTTCCTTTATATTCTTGGCTAACTTACCTTCGTACCTCATCTTTTCTCCCCGTATTGCCATTTTGTTATCTTCTGTTGCTCTTTAAACATTACCCAATCCTCTTGCTTCCCGCTCATCTTTGCTATGTTGTACTTTTTTTTTATTTTTGTACTGTCCCTGACGTCCCTTGTCAGCCACGGTCGCCCCTTATTCCCCTTGGAATCTTTCTTCCTCTTTGGAATGAACCGATCCTGCACCTTCTGTATTATTCCCAGAAATACCTGCCATTGTTGTTTCACTGTCATCCCTGCTAGGGTATCTTTCCAGTCAACTTTGGCCAGCTTCTCCCTCATGGCTCCATAGTCCCCTTTATTCAACTGTATCACTGATACCTCTGATTTACCCTTCTCCCTCTCCAATTGTAGATTAAACTTGACCATATTATGGTCACTACCTCCTAATGGCTCCTTAACCTCAAGTTCCTTTATCAAATCCGGTTCATTACACAACACTAAATCCAGAATTGCCTTCTCCCTGGTTGGCTCCAATACAAGCTGAAGAATCCATCATGAAGGTACTCCACAAACTCCCTTTCTTGGGGTCCAGTACCAACCTGATTTTCCCAGTCTACCTGCATGTTGAAATCTCCCACAATAACCGTAGCATTGCCTTTACTACATGACAATTTTAATTCTTGATTCAACTTGCACCCTATATCCAGGCTATTGTTTGGGGGCCTGTAGATAAGTTCCATTAGAGTCCTTTTACCCTTACAATTTCTTAGTTCTATCCATACTGACTCCACATCTCCTATTTCAATGTCACCCGTTACAAGGGACTGAATTTCATTCCTCACATAGCAGAGCTACCCCATCCCCTCTGCCCACCTGTCTGTCTTTTCGATAGGACGTATACCCTTGAATATTCAGTTCCCAGCCCTGGCCCTCTTGCAGCCATGTCTTTGTAATTCCCACAACATCATACGTGCCAATTTCTAACTGAGCCTCAAGCTTGTCCAATTTATTTCTTATACTTTGTGCATTCATATACAACACTTTGACCTCAGTATTCACCTTCCCTCTCGCACCGCTCGCAATTGGCCCTGACCTTACTCTCTTATCCTTTCTCGAACTTTCCTTCCCATTAATTCGGGAGGCTTTTGTAAATTTTCCTGTAGTCACTTCCCCTTCAACTCCATCTTTATACTCCCAATTTGTCAATCCCTCCCCCCCACTATATAGTCTAAACCCACACGTGGAGCCCTAGCAAACCTGCTTGCCAGAACGTCGGTACCCCTTTTGTACAGGTAAGCCCCTTCCCCAGAAGAGATCCCAAAAGTCTATAAATCTAAATGCTTGCTGCCTGCACCAGCCCCCCCAGCCACACATTCAGATCCACTATCTCCCTGCTCCTGTCCTCACTAGCATGAGGTACTGGAAGCAATCCAGAGATAACCACGCTAGAAGTCCTGCTTTTCAGTCTTCTTCCTAACTGTCTGAACTCACGTTGCAGAACCTCTTCTTCCCAATGTCGTTTGTGCCCACGTGCACAACTACTGCCGGCTGTTCACCTTCCCTCTCGAGAATGTTCTGAATTCGGTTTGTGACATCTTACACATTATGGACAATTTACAATTAACCTACAAACATGTACATTTTTGGAGTGTGGGGGGAAACTGAGAAAACCCATGTGGCCACAGGGAGAATGTACACACTACATACAGACAGCACCCATGTCAGGGTTGAACCCAGGTCACTGGCACTGTCAGGCAGCAACTCTACCTCTGCACCACTGTACCATCCATAGACATTCTGTTTGGAGTTTTGGTGAGGGGTGATTACAAAGCAGAGAGGAAAAGGTTCAAAGGAAATGCAAGGAACATGGTTCATGAACAAAACTGGATGTGCTCGAGTAACTCAGCAGATCATGCAGCATCTGAGGACATGGATAAGCAATGTTTTGAGTTGGACCCTTCTTCAGGCTGATTGTAGTCAGGGGAGAAGAGAGCTGGGGTTGGGACAAAGCTTGGCAAGTAATAGGGGGAACTGTGTAGAATCTAAAGAAAGGACCTGATCAGAAACATCATCTATCCATGTCCTCCAGAGATGTTGGCTGCCCTGTTGAACTACTCCAACACTTTGTGTTCTACCCAAGTGATAGTAGGATACAGGTGAGGAGGTTTGATTAGAAGATGTGTGGAGCAAGTGACAGTGGGGAATAACCAGGTGGCGCCCGTAATGGCCGCCTCGCCAACAGTCTGTCTTGTCCCTTCTCTGTTTTTATTATTTTAAGTATGCCTTGAATGTTTGTTTTAATGTCTCTTGGTATGTTTTATTGGGGGGGGGGGGGGGGGGGGATTGGGGGAAATCTTTTTCCAGTCACTTACCTCGAAGGAGATGCGATTTTCTCCATGTGGCATCTCCGTCCCCTTCTGCGGCCTACAACATGGAGTGGTGCGGCCTTTCCTGGAGACCGGCCCGGAGCTTCAAGCCGCGGGTGCGGTGCGGACTTACCATTGCGGAGCCTGGGATCTTGACCGCGGGGCCTGTGGACTTTAACCCCATGAAGCAGCGGTCTCCGATAAGAAGCGGCCGACTCGGGAGCTCGCGGAGTATACCGATCCGTCCCGACGCCAGAGTTCCGATCATCCCGACGAGAGGGCTTGAACAGCGGACCGTCAGCAATGGCCCCGTTCAAAAGCCCCGACCACGGGTGAACAAAGAAGGAAGATGACTGAACTTTATTGCCTTCCATCACATTGAAGAATGTTGATTCCACTGTGGTGGATGTTTATGTTATACTTTGTTTCATGTGCTGTGTGTATGGCTGTATGGTAACTCACATTTCACTGTACCTTAATTGGTGCATGTGACAATAAAATTGAAACTTGAATCTTGAAGTGGCAGCACTTCAACCTGGGATGGTGTCAGCGGTGGAGGGCCGAGGTGGTAGGTGCCTGCACTGGGTGGGTGGGGCCCTGGGAGGGGGGTGTCAGCGCTGGGTGGGGGCATCCAGAGTCCAAGGAGGTGAGTCTCTCCATTCAATATGGGCGTCGGGTGCTACGATGGGTCAGGGCTCCATCCAGGCCGGCACCCAATGGCGGGAGTCAACGTCGGGCATTGGGGGAGGTCGGCCCCTGGGTCTGGCTGACCTCCAGAGGCCGGTGGTGGCGCTGAACTGTCCTGGAGGTGAGTGTCTGGGCTCGGCAGGGGTGTTGGGCGCTTCACAAGATTGGGCCTCCGGACTGGAATCGTCACTGGACCGGGGTGGGTAGATATATATGTAGAACAGTCATGATCAGAAGGACAGAACACATTTGAGGCCGAATGGTCTTCCCCAATATATTTTTGGAATCAATTTGGCGGGGTTGTCAGACAGAACAAAATAAAACAGCAGAAGGATTTTATTAAGCCATAGGAATCAATTTGTTTTCCAATAGATCTAATGGACTCTGTACTATCTCATTGAAACAGATAATCCTGCCTGTTTTAACAGGTTCCTTTTTGTGAACAGTTCAGTTGACCCAAAGCAGTTCTCAATTCTCAACTATGGATTCTGTTCAACATTGTGCAAGATACAGCATCTGGTTTGAAATAGTAGTGGGATCTCTGTAACTGGGATTAGAAATGAGGAACATACCATTGTTGCCCCACAGAAAAGAGGAACTCACCTATCATTTCGGAGCCTGCACATGGCATGTGTATTTCCCCTTTGTGTTGCTTCACCTCACCTTTAGTCGCAGCTGCGTGAACCAGTTCTCTCCGGGAGAACGTTAGTCTCAACAGAATCAACACTTGTGCAAGAAACTGAATGGAGAATCTGAAAATTCCATTACGAAACAATAAGTATCTGTGACCCTGAACAAACTGTGAAGACCAGAAGCTCCAGCAACAGAGACACACAGAATGATTTTAGTCAAAACAAATGTGGGAATTTTCAAATGCATGAGGTGCTTGAGATACTGAGAGTCTCAACCCCATGCTTTTGTGAGCATAACGAGGCTCTGGGCAAATCTGGAGAGGAGCAAAAACTATTTCACACCAATCACCTCAGAACCAAAGGCCTGCTGGATCTCCCTGCTGCTCACCATCATACCTCTCATTCCCATAATGACCTTTCTGTATTCACACACAAACTGGAGAAACGGCATCTCATATTCTACTAGGGTAACTTACAACCTAACAGTATGAACATTGAATTCTCCAATTTTGCTTAACTAATGTAACCTAACCCCCCGCTTTATCTCCCCCTTTTTATCCTTCTCATGCCCCTCTTCCTTGTGACCCACCTAAATGCACATCCATTTCTCAAGGTCAAGAATCAAAAGTCAACAAGTGTTTAATTGTCATATGCATCGTTAATGGCAATAAAATTCGCAATTAGTCATAGAGTGATACAGCATGCAACTTGCCCACACCGGCCACCATGTTACCAGCTACAGCAGTCCCACCTGCCTGCATTTTGCCCATATCCCTCCAAACCTGTCTTATCCATGTATTTGTTTCCATAATTGTTTCTTAAATGTTGGGATAGTCCCTGCCTCAACTACCTCCTCTGGCAACTCGATTCATACACCCCTACTCTTTGTGTGAAAAAGTTACCCCTCAGATTCCTATTACATCTTTCCCCCTTCCCCCTTCAACCTGTGTCCTCTGGTCCTCAATTCTCCACATTGGGCACGAGACTCTGCATCTACCTGATCTACCCCCTCATGATTTTATACACCTTTATAAGATCACCCCTCATCCTCCTGTGCTCCAAGGAATAGAGTCCCAACCTACTCAACCTCTTCCTGTAGCTCAGACCGTCAAGTCCTGGCAACATCTTCGTAAATCTTCGCTGTACCTCTTTCCATCTAACATGATGCCCTGAACTGAATACAATACTCTAAAGGCGGTCTCACCAACTGTAACATGACCTCCCAACTGCGATACTCAATACTCTGACTGATGAAGACCAATGTGCCAAAACGCCTTTTTTGACCACCTACCATCTTCAATAAACTATGTACCTGCACTCCTAGATCCCTCTGCCCTACAACACTCCCCAGAGTCCTACCATTCATTGTGAAAGTCCTCCCCTTGTTTGACTTCCCAAAATTCAACACCTCATTTTTTTCTGTATTGAATTCCTGCAGCGTAACTGTCTCATTAATGCAATGTCACACAATTAAATAATTAATTAATAACACTGATACTGGATAACAGTGATAGAAACAATGAAAATAGGTGCAGGAGTGGGTCATTTGGCCCTCCGAGCCAGCATCGCCATTCAATATGATCAAAGCTGATCATCCAAAATCAGTACCCCGTTCCTGCTTTCACCCCATATCCCTTGATTCCGTTAGTTCGAAGAGCTACATCTTTAACTGTCTCTTCAATGCACTAACGACCAACAAGAACCACCGTCTTGCTTTCTGCAAGTTGCATCAATGGCTGTCAAGTTTTTCCCCTCAATATCTATTCACCAGTTGTACCAGAGCACCTTGGTACCACAATCATAGTTCAGCGCAGGACCAGGTCCTTCAACCACAATGTCCACGCTGAACATGATGCCAAGGTAAACTAATCTCCTCTGCCTGCACATGATTCAATCGGTTAAACGCTATGTTCAATGTCACTTTAACCTCAACCCTGGAATTCAGTTCATGTGCAAATTTGAACAATTGGCGTAAAGATGCCAAGAACTGAGTAGTCTTGGCAAAATCAAAAATGAGCGCTAATCGATAGAAATGTTAACAAGCCTTCCATTGGTTTACAAATGACAAAGTATGTAGTCAATGGCATAATTCCTGCATCCAATGATAATTGTTTAGCTAGTGTTTTCCTGCAGTAAAACCCAAAACCCCCCCAAACAACAATTTGCAGTGCATTTTTACTTCAACACAAACAACCATTTGCAGTGCAATTTTACTTCAACCTAAACAACCATTTGCAGTGCATTTTTACTTCAACCCAAACAACCATTTGCAGTGCATTTTTACTTCAACCCAATCAAACATTAGCAGTGCATTTTTACTTCAACCCAACCCCCCCCCCACCCCACCCAAACAACCATTTGCACTGCATTTTTACTTCAACCCAAACAACCATTTGGAGAGCCTTTTTACTTCAAACCAATCAAACATTTGCAGTGCATTTTTACCTCAACCCCAAACAACCATTTGCAGTGCATTTTTATTCAACCCAAACAACCATTTGCAGTGCATTTTTACTTCAATCCAAACAACCATTTGCAGTGCATTTTTACTTCAATGAAACAACCATTTGCAGTGCAGTTGAACTGCAACACAAACAACCATTTGCAGTACATTTTACTTCAACCCAAACAACCATTTGCAGTGCATTTTTTACTGCAACCCAAACAAGCATTTGCAGTGCATTTTTACTTCAACCCAAACAACCATTTGCAGTGCATTTACTTCAACCCAAACCCCCCCAAACAACCATTTGCAGTGTATTTTTACTGCAACCCAAACAAGCATTTGCAGTGCATTTTTACTTCAACCCAAACAACCATTTCCAGTGCATTTTTACTTCAACCCAAAACCCCCCCAAACAACAATTTGCAGTGCATTTTTACATCAACCCAAACAATCATTTGCAGTGCATTTGTACTTCAACACAAACAACCATTTGCAGTGCAATTTTACTTCAACCTAAACAACCATTTGCAGTGCAGTTTAACTGCAACCCAAACAACCATTTGCAGTACATTTTTACTTCAACGCAAACGACCATTTGCAGTGCATTTTTACTTCAACCCAAACAACCCTTAGCAGTGCATTTTTACTGCAACCCAAACAACCATTTGCAGTGCATTTTTACTTCAAACCAAGCAAACATTTACAGAGCATTTTTACCTCAACCCAAACAACCATTTGCAGTGCATTTTTACTTCAACACAAACCCCCCCCCCCCCAATCAACCATTTGCTGTGCATTTTTACTTCAACACAAACAACCCTTTGGAGTGCATTTTTACTTCAACCCAAACAACCTTTTGCAGTGAATTTTTACTTCAACCCAAACAACCTTTTGTAGTGCATTTTTACTTCAACCCAAACAACCATTTGCCGTGCATTTTTACTTCAACCCAATCAACCATAACAGTGCATTTTTACTTCAACCCAAACAACCATTTGCAGTGCATTTTTACTTCAATCCAAACAACCATAACAGTGCATTTTTGCATCAACCCAAACAACCATTTGCAATGCATTTTTACTTCAACCCAAATCCCCTCCAAACAACTATTTGCAGTGCATTTTTACTTCAACCCAAACAACCATTTGCAGTGCATTTTTACTTCAACTGAAACAACCATTTGCAGTGCAGTTTTACTGCAACCCAAACAACCATTTGCAGTTCATTTTTACTTCAAACCAAACAACCATTAGCAGTGCATTTTTACTGCAACCAGAACAAGCATTTGCAGTGCATTGTTACTTCAACCCAAACAAACATTTAAGGTGCATTTACTTCAACCCAAATCCCCCCAAACAACCATTTGCAGCGCATTTTTACTTCAACCCAAACAACCATTTACAGTGCTTTACTTCAAACTAAACAACCATTTGTAGTGCATTTTTACTACAACCCAAACAACCATTTGCAGTGCATTTTTACTTCGACCCAAACAACCATTTGCAGTGCATTTTTACCTCAACCCAAACAACCATTTGCAGTGCATTTTTACCTCAACCCAAACAACCATTTGCAGTGCATTTTTACCTCAACCCAAACAACCATTTGCAGTGCATTTTTACTTCAACCCAAACCCCCCCCCCCCCAATCAACCATTTGCAGTGCATTGTTACTTCAACACAAACAACCCTTTGGAGTGCATTTTTACTTCAACCCAATCAACCATAACAGTGCATTTTTGCATCAACCCAAACAACCATTTGCAATGCATTTTTACTTCAACCCAAATCCCCTCCAAACAACCATTTGCAGTGCATTTTTACTTCAACCCAAACAACCATTTGCAATGCATTTTTACTTCAACCCAAATCCCCTCCAAACAACCATTTGCAGTGCATTTTTACTTCAACCCAAACAACCATTTGCAATGCATTTTTACTTCAACCCAAATCCCCTCCAAACAACCATTTGCAGTGCATTTTTACTGCAACCCAAACAACCATTTGCAGTGCTTCTTCCTCGACCAGAGGAGCAACCTATACCCAACCACTGACACTCTCCTCCGCTTAGCGGAGTTGGTCCTCACCCTCAACAACTTTACATTTGACTCCTCCCATTTCCTCCAAACACAAGGCGTAGCTGTGGGCACACGCATGGGCCCCAGCTACGCCTGCCTCTTTGTCGGGTACGTTGAACAATCCTTGTTCGAGACGTACCAGGGCCCCATCCCCGACCTCTACCTCCGTTACATTGACGACTGCTTTGGGGCCACCTCCTGCACCTACACACAACTGACTGACTTCATCCACTTCACCACCAACTTCCATCCGGCACTCCAATACACCTGGACGATTTCCGACACTTCCCTACCATTCCTTGACCTCACCATCTCCATCGCAGGGGACAGACTCCTGACCGACATACATTACAAACCCACTGACTCACATGGCTATCTGGACTACACGTCTTCCCACCCTGCCCCCTGTAAAGACTCCATCCCCTACTCCCAATTCCTCCGGCTACGCCGCATCTGTTCCCAGGATGAGACATTCCATACCAGGGCATCGGAAATGTCCTCGTTCTTCAGGGAACGGGGATTCCCCTCCGCCACCATAGATGAGGCTCACACCAGGGTCTCATCCATACCCCGTAACACTGCTCTCTCTCCCCATCCCCGCACTTGCAACAAGGGCAGAGTCCCTCTGGTCCTCACCTTTCACCCCACCAGCCGGCAAATACAACACATAATCCTCCGCCATTTCCGCCACCTCCAACGTGACCCCACCACTCGCCACATCTTCCCATCTCCCCCCATGTCTGCCTTCCGCAAAGACCGCTCCCTCCGCAACTCCCTCGTCAATTCTTCCCTTCCCTTCCGCACCACCCCCTCCCCGGGCACTTTCCGTTGCAACCGCAAGAAATGCAACACCTGTCCCTTCACCTCCCCCCTCGACTCCATTCAAGGACCCAAGCAGTCGTTCCAGGTGCGACAAAGGTTCACCTGTATCTCCTCCAACCTCATCTACTGCATCCGCTGCTCTAGATGTCAGCTGATTTACATCGGGGAGACTAAGCGTAGGTTGGGCGATCGTTTCGCCGAACACCTCCGCTCAGTCCGCAATAACCTACCTGAACTCCCGGTGGCTCAGCACTTCAACTCCCCCTCCCATTCCCAATCCGACCTCTCTGTCCTGGGTCTCCTCCATTGCCAGCGTGAGCAACAGCGGAAATTGGAGGAACAGCACCTCATATTCCGTCTGGGGACCTTGCGTCAGGATGGCATTAACATTGAATTCTCCCAATTTTGCTAGCCCTTGCTGTCTCCTCCCCTTCCTTAACCCTCTAGCTGTCTCCTCCCACCCTCCCATCCGCCCGCCCTCGGGCTCCTCCTCCTCCTCCCCTTTTCCTTCCTTCTCCCCCCCCCCACCCCCCATCAGTCTGAAGAAGGGTTTTGGCCCGAAACGTCGCCTATTTCCTTCGCTCCATAGATGCTGCTGCACCCGCTGAGTTTCCCCAGCAATTTTGTGTACATTTGCAGTGCATTTTTACTTCAAACCAAACAAACATTTGCCGAGCATTTTTACCTCAACCCAAACAACCATTTGCAATGCATTTTTACTTCAACACAAACAACCCTTTGGAGTGCATTTTTACTCCAACCCAAACAACCTTTTGCAGTGAATTTTTACCGCAACCCAAACAACCTTTTGCAGTGCATTTTTACTTCAACCCAAACAACCATTTGCAGTGCATTTTTACTTCAATCCAAACAACCATAACAGTGCATTTTTGCATCAACCCAAACAACCATTTGCAATGCATTTTTACTTCAACCCAAATCCCCTCCAAACAACCATTTGCAGTGCATTTTTACTTCAACCCAAACAACCTATTGCAGTGCATTTTTACTTCAACCCAAACAACTATTTGCAGTGCATTTTTACTTCAACCCAAACAACCATTTGCAATGCATTTTTACTTCAACTGAAACAACCATTTGCAGTGCAGTTTTACTGCAACCCAAACAACCATTTGCAGTTCAGTTTTACTGCAACCCAAACAACCATTTGCAGTTCATTTTTACTTCAAACCAAACAACCATTAGCAGTGCATTTTTACTGCAACCAAAACAAGCATTTGCAGTGCATTTTTACTTCGACCCAAACAACCATTTGCAGTGCTTTTTTTACTTCAACCCAAAGAACCATTTGCAGTGCATTTTTACTTCAACACAAAACCCCCCAAACAACCATTTGTAGTGCATTCTTACTTCACCCACAAACAACCATCTGCAGTGCATTTTTACTGCAACCCAAACAACCATTTGCAGTGCATTTTACTTCAACCCAAACAACCATTTGCAGTGCATTTTTACTTCAACCCAAAACCCCTCCAAACAACCATTTGCAGTGCCTTTTTACTTCAACCCAAACAACCATTTGCAGTACATTTTTACTTCAACCCAAACAACCATTTGCTGTGCATTTTTACTTCAACCCAAACAACTATTTGCAGTGCATTTTTACTTCAACCCAAAGAACCATTTGCAGTGCATTTTAACTTCAACTGAAACAACCATTTGCAGTGCAGTTTTACTGCAACCCAAACAACCATTTGCCGCGCGTTCTTACTTCTACCCAAACAACCATTTGCAGTGGATTTTTACTGCAACCCAAAGAACCATTTGCAGGGCATTTTTACTTGAACCTAAACAAACATTAGCAGTGCATTTTTACTTCAACTCAGACAACCATTTGCAGTGCATTTTACTTGAACCTAGACAACCATTTGCAGTGCATTTTTACTTCAACCCAAACAACCATTTGCAGGCATTTTTACTTCGACCCAAAACCCCCCCAAACAACCTATTGCAGTGCATTTTTACTTCAACCCAAACAACTATTTGCAGTGCATTTTTACTTCAACACAAAAAACCCGCAAACAACCATTTGCAGTGCATTTTTACTTCAACCCAAACAACCATTTGCAGTGCATTTTTACCTCAACCCAAACAACCCTTAGCAGTGCATTTTTACGTCAACACAAACAACCTATTGCAGTGCATTTTTACTTCAACCCAAACAACCATTTGCAGTGCATTTTTACTTCAACCCAAACAACCATTTGCAGTGCTTTTTTCCTTCAACCGAAACAACCATTTGCAGTGCATGTTTACTTCAACCCAAAAAAAACCCAAACCACCATTTGCAGTGCATATTTACTTCAACACAAAAAACCCGCGAACAACCATTTGCAGTGCATTTTTACCTCATCCCAAACAACTATTTGCAGTGCATTTTTACTTCAACCCAAACAACCATTTGCAGTGCATTTTTACTTCAAAACAACCAACCATTTGCAATTCATTTTACTTCAACCCAAAAAAAACCCCAAACAACCATTTGCAGTGCATTTTTACTTCTACCCAAACAACCATTAGCAGTGCATTTTTACTTCAAAACAAACAACCATTTCCAGTGCATTTTTACTTCAACCCAAACAACTATTTGTAGGGCATTTTTACTTCAACCCAAACCACCATTTGCAGTGCATTTTTACTGCACCCCAAACAACCATTTGCGGTGCATTTTTACTTCAACTTAAACAACCATTTGCGGTGCATTTTTACTTCAACCCAAACAACCATTTGCTGAGCATTTTTACTTCAAACCAACCATATTTTCATTTTCAATCCACATTAAGGACACTCGCAGTTGAACATGTGTTCAGTGTTATTCAGAGCTTAGTGAGACGTGACCCTCTGGTTCCCTCCATCTTGCAGAGACTGAGATAGGCACACCACTTCCTGGCTTTAAAGTCCCTCTTTCTCCCTCCAGCAGGGGCAGCAGAGAGAATGGCTAATATTTTTAAAAGATTAATATCTCTCTGAATTTTCATCGATGGGTAAAATCCTCTGGTTCCGGAAAGCGGAGGGGGGCTCTGAGCGAGGTGGCCAAAAATTACGGATGTAGGTTGAGGCGTTCTCTCGGAAATCACAGCACAGTGAGCCAAAAGCGGTCAATATCAGACTTTTCGTAATATAGATGTTAGTGGAATTGGATATGTTCTCAAAGTTGACTGCCAGTCAATGGACAAAGAGCTGGAGACTGAAATCTATTGATGACTATTGAGAACAGACACAAAAAGCTGGAGTAACCCAGCAGGTCAGGCAGCGTCTCTGGAGAAAAGGAAAGGTGACGTTTCAGGTTGAGACCTTTCTTCAGACTGAGTCAGGGAATAGAGAAACGAGAGATATAGACGGTGATATAGAACAACTGAAAGATATGCAAAAACTTACAATGATCAAGGAAAGGTGGAGTACACAATGGTCCATTGTTGGCTGAGGGCTAGGTGATAATGAGTTATACAGACAGTGAAACTCAACATGATGACTTGGGTGGTGGGGGGGGGGGACAGAGAGAGAGGGGATGCAAAGGTTAGAAAAATCAATATTCATACTGCTGGGTTGGTAAACTGAGGTCTTCTTGTCTCCTCCTAATGTGTCTGATTTGCACAATTTAGCTAAGGGTTGCTGCCATTTAGAAACATAGAAAATAGGTACAGGAGTAGGCCATTCGGCCCTTCGAGCCTGCACCGCCATTCGATATGATCATGGCTGATCATCCAACTCAGTATCCAATCCCTGCCTTCTCTCCATAACCCCTGATCCCTTTAGCCACAAGGGCCATATCTAACTCCCTCTTAAATATAGCCAATGAACTGGCCTCAACTACCTTCTGTGGCAGAGAATTCCACAGATTCACCGCTCTCTGTGTAAAAAATGATTTTCTCACCCCTAGTTCTGGACTTCCCCAACATCGGGAATAATCTTCCTGCATCTAACCTGTCCAACCCCTTAAGAATTTTGTACGTTTCTATAAGATCCCCCCTCAATCTTCTAAATTCTAGCGTGTACAAGCCGAGTCTATCCAGTCTTTCTTCAAAAACTTGCCTCAAACCAGATCTTAGACAGAGGAGAACAAATTTAACAGCAGCTTCAGGAATTAACCAGCCTTTCATTAGGTGTGAAAAGAATGAGGACCGCTTAACAATAGATCACTTCTGGGATGATAGATGCAACTACTGCATGAATGGGAGCTTTACCTGTGTTTCCATCTTCAGAAAGCTATGAACTTTCACCATAAGATCCCTCTGTACAAAAAAGCCAGAGTCTTACCATTTGCTATATACTTTCCTCTTCCATTCGATCTCCCAAAATGCATAACTCAAATGTACCTTAATTGGTTAAGTGACAATAAATGCGAAGTTGAACTTTATATCAGAATAGGATACTGTGATATAGGATTAAGTAAAGTTTATCAAGCAAAATTTGTTGACAAATAAGATGTCAGGGTTCATCTATATTACTAAAAGTCTGTTCTTGACCGGTTTTGGCCATCTGTGCTGCGATTTCCGAGAGAACGCCGCCACCTACGGCCGTCATTTTTGGCCATCTTGCTCAGAGCCCCCCTCCGCCGCATGTGTGCCGAGGATTTTTCCCGTCGATTAAAAATGACATAGATATTAATGTTTTAACAAAATTCCCCATTCTCTCTGCTGCCCCTGCTGGCGGCAGGGGGGAGGGACTATAAAACCAGGAAGTGGTGTGCCACACAGTCTCTTCAAGGTGGAGGAAGGCAGAGGGTCACGTTTCTCTGAGCTGTGAATAACACTGAACACATGTGTACTCAAATGTAAGTGCCCTTAGTGGTTCTAAAATGCTTGCAGAATGTGTCTATTGGTTCTAAAGCTTGCAAAAAAGTGTCTATTGGTTCTAAAGCTTGCAAAAAAATGTCTATTGGTTCTAAAGCTTGCAAAAAAAATGCCTATTGGTTCTAAAGCTTGCAAAAAGTGTCTATTGGTTCTAAAGCTTGCAAAAAGTGTCTCTATTGGTTCTAAAGCTTGCAAAAAATGTATATTCAAATACTTTTATTCAAATTAAAAATGTCTATTGGTTCTAAAGCTGGCAAAAAAAATGTCTATTGGTTCAAAAGCTTGCAAAAAATGTCTATTGGTTCTAAAGCTTGCAAAAAGTAACTCTATTGCTTCTAAAGCTTGCAAAAAGTATCTCTATTGCTTCTAAAGCTTGCAAAAAGTGTCTCTATTGGTTCTAAAGCTTGCAAAAAGTGTCTCTATTGGTTCTAAAGCTTGCAAAAAGTGTCTCTATTGGTTCTAAAGCTTGCAAAAAATGTCTATTGGTTCTAAAGCTTGCAAAAAAATGTCTATTGGTTCTAAAGCTTGTAAACATGTCTATTGGTTCTAAAGCTTGCAAGAAAATGTTTATTGGTTCTAAAGCTTGCAAAAAATGTCTATTGGTTCTAAAGCTTGCAAAAAGTGTCTCTATTGGTTCTAAAGCCTACAAAATAATGTCTATTGGTTCTAAAGCTGGCAAAAAAATGTCTATTGGTTCTAAAGCTGGCAAAAAAAGTCTATTGGTTCTAAAGCTGGCAAATAAAAGTCTATTGGTTCTAAAGCTGGCAAAAAAAAATTCTATTGGTTCTAAAGCTGGCAAAAAAATGTCTATTGGTTCAAAAGCTTGCAAAAAATGTCTATTGGTTCTAAAGCTTGCAAAGAATGTCTATTGGTTCTAAAGCTTGCAAAAAGTGTCTCTATTGCTTCTAAAGCTTGCAAAAAATGTCTATTGCTTCTAAAGCTTGCAAAAAAATGTATATTGCTTCTAAAATGGTTTATACTAGCGCTCCAGAAAGCCCCCCCCCTGGTTGGCTTGGCTGTGTCTTGAAATTGAAAGGCACTACTTACTGCAAATGGTGGCAAGAGTTGAAAGGCACTACTTACTGCAAATGGTGGCTTGGGAGCTTTGGCTTGAAGTTGAAAGGCGCTATTACTGCAAATGGTGGCTTGGTTGTTTTGGCTTGAAATTGAAAGGCACTACTTACTGCAAATGGTGGCTTGGTTGCTTTGGCTTGAAGTTGAAAGGCACTACTTACTGCAAATGGTGGCTTGAAGTTGAAAGACACCACTTACTGCAAATGGTAGCATGAAGTTGAAAGGCACTACTTACTGCAAATGGTGGATTGGTTGCTTTGGCTTGAAGTTGAAAGGCACTACTTACTGCAAATGGTGGCTTGGGGGCTTTGGCTTGAAGTTGAAAGGCACTATTACTGCAAATGGTGGCTTGGTTGCTTTAGCTTGAAGTTGAAAGGCACTTCTTACTGCAAATGGTTGCTTGGGTGTGGCTTGAAGTTGAAAGACACCACTTACTGCAAATGGTGGCATGAAGTTGAAAGGCACTACATACTGCAAATGGGGGGCATGGGTGCATTGGCTTGAAGTTGAAAGGCACTACTTACTGCAAATTGTGGCTTGAAGTTGAAAGGCACTACTTCCTGCAAATGATGGCTTGGGTGTGGCTTGAAGTTGAAAGACACCACTTACTGCAAATGGTGGCATGAAGTTGAAAGGCACTACTTACTGCAAATAGTGGCTTGGGAGCTTTGACTTGAAGTTGAAAGGCACTACTTACTGCAAATGGAGGCTTGGGTGCTTTGGCTTGAAGTTGAAAGGCACTGTTACTGCGAATGGTGGCTTGGTTGCTTTGGCTTGAAGTTGAAAGGCACTACTTACTGCTAATGGTGGCTTGGGAGCTTTGACTTGAAGTTGAAAGGCACTACTTACTGCAAATGATGGCTTGGGTGTGGCTTGAAGTTGAAAAGCACTACTTACTGCAAATGGTGGCTTGGGTGTGGCTTGAAGTTGAAAGGCACTACTTACTGCAAATGGTGGCTTGGGTGTGGCTTGAAGTTGAAAGGCACTACTTACTGCAAATGGTGGCTTGGGTGTGGCTTGAAGTTGAAAGGCACTACTTACTGCAGATGGTGGCTTGGTTGCTTTGGCTTGCAGTTGAAAGACACTACTTACTGCAAATTGTAGCTTGGGTGCTTTGGCATTAAGTTGAAAGGCACTGCAAATGGTGGCATGAAGTTGAAAGGCACTACTTACTGCAAGTGGTGGCTTGGATGCAATGGCTTGAAGTTAAAAGGCATTACTTACTGCAAATGGTGGCTTGGTTGCTTTGGCTTGAAGTTGAAAGGCACTATTTATTGCAAATGGTGGTTTGGGAGCTTGGACTTGAAGTTGAAAGGCACCTCTTACTGCTAATGGTGGCTTGGGTGTGGTTTGAAGTTGAAAGCCACTACTTACTGCAAATGGTGCCATGAAGTTGTAAGGCACTACTTACTGCAAATGGTGGCTTGGGTGCTTTGGCTTGAAGTTAAAAGGCACTACTGTAAATGCACTTGCTTCCTGTTTGCACTGTATATTGATTTTAGATAAAACACTACCACTTACGGCTGTGATTTTTGGCCATCTTACTCAGTCCCCCTCCGCTGAGCAGGTGCAGAGAATTCTTCCCATCAATGAAAAATAAAAGCGTTATTAGTTTTTTTTTAAATGTTGAGAATCTCTCTCCTGTCAATCACTCCATGAAAGCCACACCTTTTCCGGTGGGGGGGGGGAGGGGTTATAAAACCCGGAAATGTGGGTGTGGCTCAGTCTCTGCAAGATGGAGGAGGGAGAGGTCACGACTCGCTGTCTTTAGTGGCTTTGCACCCTACTTCAAATGGTATGAAACTGCACTTGAATTTGGTGGCCTTGCACCCTGCTAGAAGTGGTAATAAACTGCATTTGAATTTGGTGGCCTTATACCCTGCTTGAAATAGAATTTCAAGGATTAGCCGTGAGTCAACTACCAGCCCACCAGCCGTGAGTGAGTTGCCAGTACAACAGGCTTGATTGACTGAGACACCAGCCCAAGAATCCATTTGGCACACAATTTGCATACTAGCCCTCTGGAAACCAGTCCCTTCAGCCCACAACACCCATACTAGCACTCTAGAAAGCCCCCCCCCCCCCCCCCCCAACTGGCCACCAATATTAGAATTGGTGGAGAGGTGGAATATTGCGTTGGATGACCAGCCCTCCTGTGTGATGCTAGGACCCAACGGGTCCCACTTAGTCTAGTAACAACTATAGTCTGGTGAGATTATAGAAAACAAATTGGAGAAATGGAGTCTTGAAAGGATAAGGAAAATTGTTAATAGCAGAATAGCGTTCAGTCATGTTATGCGTAATTCTTGCCATTTAGTGATCTCTGGAGTGTTGCAATTTCCCCTTGGAAGATCTACATTTGTGCCATGAGCAATTCAGATTCAGATTCAGATTCAATTTTAATTGTCATTGTCAGTGTACAGTACAGAGACAACGAAATGCATTTAGCATCTCCCTGGAACATAGCAAATGATTTGAATAAATAATAATAAGTGTCCGGGGGGGGGGGGGGGGGTGATTGGCAGTCACCGAGGTACGTTGTTGAGTAGAGTGACAGCCGCCGGGAAGAAGCTGTTCCTGGACCTGCTGGTTCGGCAACGGAGAGATCTGTAGCGCCTCCCGGATGGTAGGAGGGTAAACAGTCCATGGTTGGGGTGAGAGCAGTCCTTGGCGATGCTGAGCGTCCTCCGCAGACAACGCTTGCTTTGGACAGACTCAATGGAGGGGAGCGAGGAACCGGTGATGCGTTGGGCAATTTTCACCACCCTCTGCAATGCCTTCCGGTCGGAGACAGAGCAGTTGCCATACCATACTGTGATGCAGTTGGTAAGGATGCTCTCGATGGTGCAGCGGTAGAAGTTCACCAGGATCTGAGGAGACAGATGGACCTTCTTCAGTCTCCTCAGGAAGAAGAGACGCTGGTGAGCCTTCTTGATCAGAGTTGAGGTATTGTGGGTCCAAGAGAGGTCATCGGAGGTCAAGGATAACATAAGGAAGCCTTTATCACAAGAAGTTGGGAGTAAAAAAGAAAGTCACGGTGCATTCATGGAGTACTCTGGTGGTTTCATTGAAGGCCATGTTCATAAGTTATGTTGTGAAGAATCACTAGGCTAATTCCTGGAATGAGGATGATCTTTGCGACATCAGGATCAATTTCTCAATATCGTTTGATTTTAAAGAATTCTATTTTCAGTGTTTTTGATGGTTTGACAAGATTGACAATGTTATCCCAAGCTGGCAGCTCACCAATATATTCACAGTCTAACTGGGAAGCAATTTAGGACCAAGATGAAAACATTTTCTTTCCACTTAGAGCACTGTGAACTTTTGGAATGAATCGTAAAAAGATGGAGGGATTCAGTCATTGAATATTAAAACTTGAAATAACCGCTTGAGGCAGCCAGGATGAATATGTTGATCTCGAATGGCCAAATCAATCCATGGATTGTGGAATTTATGATCTTCTTTCAGATTCACAGAAGATTTACCATTACAAGGCTGGATTTTTGAACAAGATAATGAGTACGTCCATTTTTTTTCTCCAGAAATACAATGTGAATAAAGGATGTAAAGAATCTTGCCGACATCTCTCATTTCTTACAATGCCTAAAGCAGTCACAAGATGGCACAATAAATAGATCCAACAAAGTACTCACCTAAACTCTAAAGATTATTTTTGTTTCTTGTGCAAGTTCTCAGTTGTCAAACTATTTTGTCCAACAATGCTGGTGTTGCAAATGTTTTGAGACACCACCCTGGTTTAAGCGTTTGGATTAACTGGATAGCTGATTATAGTTTGAGTATTTAAAGCAAAAGAATGTCAGTTGGAGTTTTGTAAGTTAAGAATGTATAGAACTGTTGGATTCAGCTTTGAGTGTAGCAACAACAAGCAGTAATGCACTTGTTGGGGCTGTGGATAAAGCTCCTGCAGAGGGTGAGATCGGTCCAACAGGAGTGATAATGAATAATGAAAGACATAGATAGAGTGGATGTGGAAAGGATGTTGCCACTGGTGGGAGAGTCTAGGACCAGAGGTCATAGCCTCAGAATTAAAGGGCGCTCTTTTAGAAAGGAGGTGAGGAGGTACTTCTTTACTCAGAGTAGTTAACCTGTGGAACTCATTGCCACAGAGGTCTGTGGAGGCCAAGTCAGTGGATATTTTTAAAGCAGAGATAGACAAATTCTTGATTAGAACGAGTGTCAAGGATTATGGCAACAAAGCAGGAAAATTTGATTAGGAGGCAGAGATCAGCCATGGTGGAGTAGACTCGATGGGCCGAATGGCCTAATTCTACTATAATGTGAACGTGGGTCTAATGGTTCAGATTCCAGGATTACGCTGGATTAATTGATGTTATCAGGGTGCAGAAAGGGAATGGTGATACTGCTGCACTAGATCAACTGCCCTCACTTCCTGATCGGTACAAAACAAAAGGCTTTTACCTGATGCCCAAAGACAAGATACGCTCTTTTCAGACGACCTAAACAAGTTGGGTGATGATTCATTAAAGCGGGTACTGGAGAGGAGGCGGAGCAACAAGCTGGAGTAGTCGCACTTTTTCCAAGCTCTTAATCTGTTAACCTTCAACTGTTATTACAGCTCACCCTAAGTTTTAAAACTACCATAAATATTTAACACCATCGACAGCACTCCTCCACATCGTAAAGATGGCAGGCAGAAGAAAGAAAGAGGAGCAAAATATTGAAGACTCGTCGACCAGCACCATCATGGCCACGCTAGCAGCCTTGTTAACAGAGCACAAGGCATCGCTACTGGCAGAATTTAACGCAGCGTTCACCAAGCTGGAAACGAAGCTGGACAATATCCAGACCACTATTCTAGATCAACAACAGCGTCTTTCGTCATTAGAGACATTTGCCGATACCACCAGCCAAGAGATGCGAGCTATGGAGACAATGCTAACTACGGTCATCGAAGAGAACGCCAAGTTAAAGTCTAAGCTTATCGACCTGGAAGGCAGGAGTCGCCGAAATAACGTAAGGATAGTCGGCTTCCCCGAGAACATCGAAGGCCCCCAAACAACAGCTTTTTTCTCTCAACTCCTGCTCGAGACACTTGGCGAACGCATACTGGAATCAGCCCCGGAGCTAGACCGAGCCCATCGCACGCTAGCAGCCAAACCAAGCCCTGGTGGGAAACCCAGAACAGTTGTGGTTTGCTTCCATAGATTCCAGACCCGCGAGTTGGTGGTGCGTGAGGCTCGGAGGCAGAGGGGTAAGCTGAAGTACAAAGATATCCCGATTCACATTTTTGAAGATTACTGTCCCGAGATAGTTGAACAACGTTCTGCATACCGAGACGTCATGAAGGAGCTGTACAACCTGGGTCTCAAACCCTCCCTTCATTATCCGGCCAAGCTGTTCATCATGGCCGGGGAGGGAAAGAGGCGACGGTTAACATCTCCCGAGGACGCTCAGGCTTTCATTTCATCTCACCGTCGACGCAGACCGGGACCCACAGATGACTGACTCTGCTCGGTACGTTTACATCCGAATGGCACAGGGATCCAGTTAATCTACGGTTACATTAAGGGTTACATTATGGGCTAACTTTAGCTTGACTGCCCTTAGCAATTAGCCACTGCTAGCGCTCGGCCTTGCTGTTATATCAATGACTATGTCTTACCAACTTTTCCTTTTAATGTTTATGTGTAATCATACCTGAAAGGCTCTTCCCCTGTACATGCTATAAAATAGGGCTAAAGGGACCCACATTGTGGTTCGTGATTTGATCTCTGCCTTCTTGCTTTTAGCAGCTGGCCAGCATTTGAATGGTTTGTTTACACTAGTCTTAATAGCGGACTGTCTGGGGCTGATAAGAACTCATTATAGTCAAGGCTGCGTTACACCAATTAGCTCTTACAGCGTTTTTGTTTAACAATACTTAATTGATGTTCTTCTGCCCTGCGCCTTAATCCAAGAATCCAGTTTGCCACTTGTTAATCTCTCTAATGCTAACTCTTTCTTTATACCTTACCAACTTTAAGTTCTACTATGTTATACCAAAGGAAGCTATTCCTGTTTCACTTATACGTTGGCTTACTTATTTAGTATCACTATTTTGTTAATTTGTCTTGTTGTATTATTACTATCATCACTACTATTATTACCATTAGTGTTAGCAATGTCATTAGTAGTACAACTACCAAGGCTATTATTTTAACTTTGTATCTATTCATTTAGGTTTACTTCACTTTATTTCTATTTCTATTTCTATTTTCTATTGTCCATTTCTCAAATTATTATTATCATTGTTATCATTATTATAGTTATTTCATTTTATGTTACTTTACTGATATTGAGCGACTTTGCTGCTTTGGGATGTGGAAATATTGGGAGTTAAGATCGGACTACTCCATGCGAATGCGAGGACAACGTACCTTGGTGCAATGGGCACTCAAGGTTCGGTTGGGACATTGGGGACCTCAGGTCCGGGGACTCAGGTTTGAAAGATGGTTAAGTGATATGTGTCCCGACCGTTTGTTGTGTGTATACGTATGTATGTATTTTTTTTTGTTGTTTTGTTTTTTTTCTTTTCCCCTTTTACCACCCACACCCCCACTCTCAGCAGCTGGCTTCGATGCGCTCTTTCATTTCAATCTGCAGTATTACAGCGCTCTGCCCACTCGTTTGGATATAGCTAAATATGGCCAACACAAACGACACTCTTAGATTTGTCTCGTGGAACGTGAGGGGAGTGGGGGGTCCTACTAAGACTGATAAGATCTTGGCCCACTTGCAATACCTTAAGGGCGATATATTTTTTATTCAAGAGACACACCTTCGCAACAGAGAGGTAACACGACTTAAGAGAGGCTGGATTAGCCACTTATTTCATTCAAAATTTAATTATAGGGCTAGGGGTACTGCTATCCTGATTCGTAAAAACGTTATGTTCGAACCACAGAAAATGGTGGAAGACCCTGCTGGCCGCTTTGTCATGGTCTCTGGCAAACTGCAAGACACACCTGTCATATTGGCCAGTATTTACGGTCCCAACTGGGATGACAGCTCATTTGTAACCAAATTTTTTACATCTCTCCCAAACATTGAAAATTACCACATCATTGTGGGTGGAGATTTTAATCTGGTCCAAGACCCTATACTGGACAGATCTTCGAACAAAGCCTCCACTTTAACTAAATCAGGTAGGACTTTGCATGCTTTTACCAAACAACTTGGGCTCACTGACCCATGGAGACATACATTTCCCACGATTAAATTATTTTCATTTTTTTCCCACGTGCACCGTACCTATACCCGTATAGACTTCTTCCTCTTAGATAACAGACTGCTCTCCAAAATTAAATCCAGTGAGTATCATAGTATCGTGATATCAGATCACGCTGCGACTTCCCTCGATCTTCACTTTCGTAAACGAACTAACCCCTTTAAACAGTGGAGGTTCAACTCCTCATTATTAGCAGAGGCTCACTACATGCAATTCTTGCACTCCCAAATCACCTTATATTTTGAGTTGAATGACTCGCCGGACATAGCAAGAGGTATACTCTGGGAAGCTTCAAAAGCTTATATTAGGGGCCAACTTATCTCTTTTGTCTCCAACCTGAAAAGAGCCGACACGTCCCAAATGGCAGACCTGTTACGAAAAATAAAGGACATTGATGATAAATACGCATCTGACCCAGACCCTAATTTTTATCAAGAACGCTTTAGGTTACAAATAGACTTTGACCTCATGTCTACCAATAAAGCCAAGTTACGACTGCTTAAATCTAGGCAACACTTTTTTGAATCTGGGGATAAAGCTGGGAAGCTTTTGGCCCATCAGGCCAGAACCGAGGCGACTTCACGGCTAATTCCAGCCATTAGATCCAGCTTTCATACCGATCCTCTTAGAATTAATGAAGCATTTGCTAAATTTTACGCTGAGCTATACGCTTCCGATTGTCCTCCCACTGCAGATGACATGTTCCGTAGTATGACGTTTCCCCGAATTGACGATGAAGCCACGAAAGTCTTGGGTGGTCCCATAACTGTCACTGAGGTCCAAGCAGCCATCACATCGCTGCAAAGCGGAAAGTCGCCCGGCCCTGACGGCTTCACTGTAGAATATTACAAAGCTTTCTCTGCTCTCCTCGCACCAGTCCTGAGAGATATGTACAATGAGGCGTTTTTACATCGTCGCCTACCGCCCACCTTGTTGTTGGCTACTATCTCCCTAATTCTTAAAAAGGAGAAAGATCCCCTGCTTTGTAGTAGCTATAGACCAATTTCACTCTTGAATGTGGACCTCAAAATCCTCTCTAAAGTTCTTGCGCTCCGTCTTCAACAAGTGATGCCCTTTATTATCTCATTAGATCAAACAGGGTTTATGCCAGGCCGACAGTCAACCCACAATACTAGGCGTCTCCTTAACATCATCCATTCACCAAGTAGTGACCCCGGAGATAGTGGTCTCCCTCGACGCCGAAAAAGCTTTCGACAGGGTCGAATGGAAGTACCTATACGAGGCGATGGACAGGTTTGGCCTCGGCAATAGTTTCATTCATTGGGTCAGTCTATTATACTCATCCCCGGTGGCCTCAGTACAAACAAACGACACACTGTCGCCCCACTTCCCCCTTCGGAGAGGTACCAGGCAGGTTGCCCGTTATCACCACTTCTGTTTGCTGTCGCGATAGAACCCTTGGCGGTTTGGTTACGCTCAGAGAAGGGCTTTAAAGGTATCACACGGTTTGACACAATTCATAAAGTCTCATTGTATGCGGATGACCTGCTCCTGTACATCTCGAATCCAGTCAGCTCTCTCCCTGTGATTATGAATATTTTAGAACGGTTTGGGGTGTACTCTGGTTATAAACTTAACTACCAAAAGAGTGAGCTATTACCGATTAACTCATTGGCTAAGCAGCTCCCTCGCTCTTTAACCTCATTCAAATGGGCGGAGGATGGATTTCGCTACCTCGGCGTTTTTATCACAATACCTATATTTGATATGTTCCGCACAAACTTCCTGCCTCTGGTTGAGAAAGCTGAAAGAGACTTTGACCGCTGGTCAGTCTTACCGTTATCCCTCGCGGCCCGGATAAATCTGGTCAAGATGGTTGTCCTACCCAAATTCCTGTACCTTTTCCAGCATGTTCCTATATTTATCACTAAATCTTTTTTTGATAAATTAGAAAGGAGAATATCTAAATTTTTATGGGGTAGCAAACCGGCCAGAATTCGAAAGACGCTACTACAGTCTCCTAAGAGTGACGGCGGTTTGGCACTTCCTGACTTTAGGCGATACTACTGGGCTGCTAACTTGCAAAAAATCCTGTACTGGATGAATGATGATTGCGACCACCTACCGACCTGGGTACACATGGAAAAGGCGAGTTCACATCTCCCGTTGCGGTCTGTCCTATGCTCTCAACTCCCCCTTTCTATAACATCTGCGGGTGCAGGCCCAATTGCGTCCCTCTCGCTCAAGATATGGAGTCAATTTAGGAAAAACTTTGGTTTACAAGGCCCTTCCATCTTGACCCCACTGCTTAAAAATCACATCTTTAAACCTTCAAGTACAGACCGCATTCAAAACCTGGCATAGTAATGGCATCAGTAGTATCAAAAACCTATACAAGGATGGTATTTTTTCGTCTTTTGCGGAGCTTTCGTACAACTATAGCCTCCCAAACTCCCACCTTTTTCGTTTTTTCCAGATTAGGAATTTTGTGAAGAAGATATTCCCCCATTTCCCAAATTGTCCCCCTGAAACCCTGACCGATTCCATCCTAGCTCTAGATCCCATCCGGAAGAAATGCATCTCTTTTTTGTACAACTTGTTAGGGTCGGTTATATTGAAACCTTATACCTCATTAAAAGCTGCGTGGGAGGGCGAGCTGAATACAAAACTAACAGACCAGCAATGGGACTCTGCCTTGGATTTGATCCATTCTTCCTCCATATGTGCCCGTCATGGCCTAATCCAATGCAAAGTCCTTCACAAAGTCCACTACACAAACGCAAGATTATCTAGAATATACCCCGCTGTTAAAGACACCTGCAACAGATGCAATCAATCCCCTGCCAACCATAGTCATATGTTTTGGTCTTGCCCTAAGCTAGCAACCTTTTGGAGGAGTGCTTTCGACGTGCTAAGCAGAGCCTATGGCCAGACTATTACTCCAAACCCACTGTCAGCTATTTTTGGTATTTCCCCCAACACCAACCTCTCTGTTGCGTTGAAGCGGGTCCTGGCTTTTACAACCCTGTTAGCCCGGAGACTGATTTTGCTTAACTGGAGACTTACCTGTCCCCCGACACACGCCCGCTGGATCAAGGAGGTGCTCTACAACTTAAAGCTTGAAAAACTTAGGTTCTCTCTCAAAGGCTCTACCAAGACATTCCTAGATACATGGAACCCTTTCCTGGAACTTGTTAACTCTCTTAACTTGTTTCCGGACTCGGAAGAGGACTGAGTGTCCTCTATCACAGCTCTGTCTTATTGCAGCTGCTATCCCCTCAACCCCTTCCCGCCCCCCCCTCCCTCCCCACAATTTTTATTTTTATTTTTTATTTTTATTTATTTTGTATTTAATTTCCTTTTTTTTTTTTTTTTTTTTAATTTAATTTTTTTTAATCGTATTTGTGTGGATGTGTACGTATGTGCGTGTTGTTTGTTCCCGGGTGGCGAGGGTGGGTAAGGGTAAGGGTTTTGAGGGTCGTTTACATACTGTTGTACAATTATGTCCTGATTATCACTGTCTGTTATCATTGTATGTATGCAAATTGCTGTTAAATTCAAAATTCAAATAAAAAGATTTAAACTAAAGCGGGTACTGTATGTAGTGCCTTTGGAATGGTGCCGATGGGAAGCTGAGTAGTGTGTTTTGTAAAATAGTTTTGTTGGTTGAAGGATATTGTGGGCTCCATTATTAGGGATAATCACTTCATTATTAGTGGGCCATTATTCCCTGTGAGTGAACATATAAGGCTTCAATTGGCCACATTGGAACACACATGAATTCAGCTCCCAATGCTTTGCTAGTGTGGCAGTGTAAGTTGAGCAAGAAGTTTCCGTTATGGGAATTGAACGTACTCCCTCAAATGGGGGCTATAGCCCGTCCCACTTAGGAAACCTGAACAGAAACCTCTGGAGACCTTGCGTCCCACCGAAGGTTTCCGTGAGTCGCCAGGGGTTTTGGTCACTTGCCTGGAAAGCCTCGACCGAAGTGTGAGCTGCATCTACTGACCAAAGATCCTACAGGATCTTTGCTACCGATCACACACACACACACACACACACACACACACACACACACACACACACACACACACACACACACACACACACACACATACACACACAGCGAAGGTGGGGGCCAGGGACAGCGGAGGAGCGCTGTCTGCGCGATGAAGAGGAATTTAAACGGCTGCCACAGAGCACGGTAAGTCCTTTAGAGAGCGCGGGAGGGGGGAGAGAAGGGGAGAGAGAAGGGGAGAGAGAAGGAGAGAGAGAGAATGGGAGAGAGAAGGGGAGAGAGGTGAGAGAAGGGGGGTAGAAGGAGTGGAGACAGTTTTAAGAAGTTTAATAAAGTTAGCGGGCATTTTACCTTCTGGCGGATCTTCTAGGTCCTGAAAAACAAAGATCCTACAGGATCTTTGCTGAAAACTCCAATGAGCCAATCAAAATGGCCGGCCAGCGAAGGAGATTGCCTTCGACTGCCGGTGAGTAAATAGCGACCCCACTCCACTGGCTTTGACCAAACTGCAACCTATTTTTAGTCGAGGCTGGTTTTGGTTTTGGTGAAATAATCGCAGGAACATAGAAGCCTTGACTACGCGGAAACCACTTTCAACCATATGGGAGAGTGACCAAAACCTCCGGGAACATCACGGAAACCTTGGGTGGGGCACAAGGTCTCCAGAGGTTTCCGTTCAGGTTTCCTAAGTGGGACAGGGGCATAAGATAGTATTGATCTATCTTAATGGCAATGATACTCCGCAGATACTCAACGGGGCTGTTGCAGAGGAAAGGAGAATATAATCAAGTGTTTAAGGAAGTGATTTAATGGCTTCATGGTTCTTTCCTGCCATCTAGTGGCTTCACTGCTCATTACAGTGACATTGCTTTGACACCCCGGATCAGAGGTTTAAAACCACAGAATTCACGCTCACTACATTTTCCAAAACTATACACACGGAAAGAAAAATCAATGAAGGGAATGTAGGATAATCCTCACAGTTGGATTATAAAATGGGGTGGAAAAGATACTGATGCAAGATACCCAGATCATACCCGTGCCACCCAAATTACCCATCCACAATGGACTCTTTCTGATTTTATATTAAAACCATCTAAAATTCATCTCCCTGGCTAAGCCAGCACACAATTTATAAACCTTTTGAAATTTCAATGGGATTTTATGCAAGGGACTTTTAAATTAAAACTCCAGTGCAGTTCTGATCAACTCCGTCTCTCACTCCACAGATGCTGACTGATCCGCTGAGTGTTTCTAACAATTTCTGCATTGAGTTGTTTTTCTTCAATTCGGCCAAGACCGAGGTTTGACTGGTCTTTGAAGACGAGTTGGGAAGAACTGTTCAACATTTATCATTAAATCCATCATACAATTACACTTTACCAAAAAGTTTAAAAAAATTGCCAACGCTGGAAATGTGAAATCAAAGCAAATACTCACCGGGTCATTCTCCATTGTTGATGGGTCATTTTTTAATGGATATGTTGCACGTGCAGTAGTGCTTGCACAAGTTGAAGTATGGACAGGAGAAGTTTGAATAGGGGCAGAACAAGTGATGCAGGTCATGAAGATATGTGAATAGTCATGTAGAGGAATGAATGCATCTTCAGAAATCCAATCCAAACATGGAAGATGACCATGCTTCAGGTTGATGACCTTTCATTGGAATCTTGCTAATCCAGGATAGACACAAAAATCTGGAGTAACTCAGTGGGTCAGACAAGATATTTTGAGAAAAGGAATAGGTGACATTTGGGGTCAAGACCCTTCTTCAGACTCATCAGAAGGGTTTCGGCCTGAAACGTTGCCCATTTCCTTCGCTCCATAGATACTGCTGCACCCGCTGAGTTTCTCCAGCATTTTGTCCACCTTTCTAATCAAGGCTTGCTTATGAGACCTTAGAGTGTGCAATGGATAGCTGTATTTTATAGTAAGTGATTAAAACACAAATAAGCTTAAAGCATTATAGATATTCAGAATGTTGTAGAAAAATAATTTACATTCAAGTGTTTTTCGCAGGCAAATCTATCTCAATTTACTGTTGCTAAATTCTGAGTGTGGTCAACACCATCATACTGTTTCTGTGCAAGCACAATGCGATTTTCATAAACCCAAAACCAATCCATTAGCACATTAATGAATTGATTCTGTCCATTGTTCTGGATTGTCTCTGACATTGTCTGACCTGAAACATTAACAGTTTCTCTTTCCACAGACGCTGTCCTAACCTGTTGAGCATTTTCTGTTTGAACCTCACATTTAACATTTGAATAAACAAAGTGTTTCCATGTCGTGTGCACTTGCTGCATCACGGTTAATTCTATTTTGAATCGTTCTCATGATGTGGGCCATGTTGAAATGCTGGGACTTGTTTACCAAACCCAGTTTCCTCAAAGAGTTCTGATGATGGGATCTTGTGATCAGTGTGTTGACAGTAGGCCCACAACATTATTACACAAAGCAATGCATGAATGGTCCTACATGTTAAGTAAACACCATCACCAGAGCCTACTGGATGGCACAATGGTGAACGGAAATGTCTTGTGACAAAATAAATAACAGCCAGTGTATGGGAAGGATCAGAAGATTCAGTCCTCAAAGAATATTCATTTATATTCATTTCTGAAGTAAACATAGAAAATAGGTGCAGGAGTAGGCCATTCGGCCCTTCGAGCCTGCACCGCCATTCAATATGATCATGGCTGATCATCCAACTCAGTATCCTGTACCTGCCTTCTCTCCGTACCCCCTGATCCCTTTAGCCACAAGGGCCACATCTAACTCCCTCTTAAATATAGCCAATGAACTGGCCTCAACTACCTTCTGTGGCAGAGAATTCCAGAGATTCACCACTCTCTGTGTGAAAAATGTTTTCCTCATCTCGGTCCTAAAAGATTTCCCCCTTATCCTTAAACTGTGACCCCTTGTTCTGGACTTCCCCAACATCAGGAACAATCTTCCTGCATCTAGCCTGTCCAACCGCTCAAAATTTTGTAAGTTTCTATAAGATCCCCCCTCAATCTTCTAAATTCTAGCGAGTACAAGCCGAGTCTATCCAGTCTTTCTTCATACGAAAGTCCTGACATCCCAGTAATCAGTCTGGTAAACCTTCAATGTCTTTCCTCAGATTAGGGGACCAAAACTGTACGCAATACTCCAGGTGTGGTCTCACCAAGACCCTGTACAATTGCAGTAGAACCTCCCGGCTCCTATACTCAAATCCTTTTGCTATGAATGCGAACATACCATTCGCTTTCTTCACTGCCTGCTGCACCTGCATGCCTACTTTTAATGACTGGTGTACCATGACACCCAGGTCTCGTTGCATCTCCCCTTTTCCTAATCGGCCACCATTCAGATAATAGTCTACTTTCCTGTTTTTGCCGCCAAAGTGGATAACTTCACATTTATCCACATTATACTGCACCTGCCTCACCCAGCCTATCCAAGTCACCTTGCAGCCTCCCAGCATCCTCCTCACAGCTAATACTGCCCCCCAGCTTCGTGTCATCCGCAAACTTGGAGATGTTGCATTCAATTCCCTCGTCCAAATCATTAATATATATTGTAAATAGCTGGGGTCCCAGCACTGAGCCTTGCGGCACCCCACTAGTCACTGCCTGCCATTGTGAAAAGGACCCGTTTATTCCTACTCTTTGCTTCCTGTCTGCCAGCCAGTTCTCTATCCACATCAATACTGAACCCCCAATACCGTGTGCTTTAAGTTTGTATACTAATCTCTTATGTGGAACCTTGTCGAAAGCCTTCTGAAAGTCCAGATATAACACATCCACTGGTTCTCCCTTATCCACTCTACTAGTTACATCCTCGAAAAATTCTATAAGATTCGTCAGACATGATTTACCTTTCATAAATCCATGTTGACTTTGTCCAATGATTTCACCACTTTCCAAATGTGCTGCTATCCCATCTTTAATAACTGATTCAAGCAGTTTCCCCACTACCGATGTTAGATTAACTGGTCTGTAATTCCCCGTTTTCTCTCTCCCTCCCTTTTTAAAAAGTGGGGTTACATCAGCTACCCTCCAATCCTCAGGAACTACTCCAGAATCTAAAGAGTTTTGAAAAATTATCACTAATGCATCCACTATTTCTGCGGCTACTTCCTTAAGTACTCTGGGATGCAGCCTATCTTGCCCTGGGGATTTATCGGCCTTTAATCCATTCAATTTACCTAACACCACTTCCCGGCTAACCTGGATTTCACTCAGTTCCTCCATCTCATTTGACCCCCGGTCCCCTGATATTTCCGGCAGATTATTGATGTCTTCCTTAGTGAAGACAGAACCAAAGCAGTTATTCAATTGGTCTGCCATGTCTTTGTTCCCCATGATCAATTCACCTGTTTCTGACTGCAAGGGACCTACATTTGTTTTAACCAATCTTTTTCTCTTCACATATCTATAAAAACTTTTGCTGTCAGTTTTTATGTTCCCTGCCAGTTTTCTTTCATAATCTATTTTCCCTTTCCTAATTAAGCCTTTTGTCCTCCTCTGCTGGACTCTGAATTTCTCCCAGTCCTCTGGTTGGCTGCTTTTTCTGGCTAATTTGTATGCTTCATCTTTTGTTTTGATACTATCCATGATTTCCCTTGTTATCCACGGATGCACTACCTTCCCTGATTTATTCTTTTGCCAAACTGGGATGAACAATTGTTGTAGCTCATCCATGCAGTCTTTAAATGCCTTCCATTGCATATCCACCATCAACCCTTTAAGAATCAATTGCCAGTATAATATCATGGCCAATTCACGTCTCATACCTTCTAAGTTACCTTTCTTTAAGTTCAGGACCCTTGTTTCTGAATTAATAATGTCACTCTCCATCCTAATGAAGAACTCAACCATATTATGGTCACTCTTGCCCAAGTGGCCACGCACAACAAGACTGCTAACTAACCCTTCCTCATTACTCAATACCCAGTCTAGAATAGCCTGCTCTCTCGTTGGTTCCTCCACATGTTGGTTTAGAAACTATCCCGCCTACATTCCAAGAAATCCTCTTCCTCAGCACCCTTGCCAATTTGATTCACCCATTCTATATGTAGATTGAAGTCACCCATTATAACTGTTTTACCTTTGTTGCACGCATTTCTAATTTCCTGTTTGATGCCATCCCCAACTTAGCTACTACTGTTAGGTGGCCTTTACACAACTCCCACTAGCGCTTTCTGCCCCTTAGTGTTTCGCAACTCTACCCATATCGATTCCACATCCTCCAAGCTAATGTCCTTCCTTTCTATTGCGTTAATCTCCTCTCTAACCAGCAACGCTACCCCACCTCCTTTTCCTTTCTGTCTATCCCTCCTGAATATTGAATATCCCTGGATGTTCAGCTCCCAGCCTTGGTCACCCTGGAGCCATGTCTCCGTGATCCCAACTATATCATCGTCATTAATAGCTATCTGCTCATTCAACTCGTCCACCTTATTATGAATGCTCCTTGCATTGAGACACAAAGCCTTCAGGCTTGTTTTTACAACACTCTTATACAATTAGTAGACCCAGAATTGGTCTATTTCAGATATATCTTGGAAAGATGGGTCATATAAGCCCCAATATGTAATTGTTGGTGCTTGTATATATATATATATCAATTCAAGGAGACATTACAAGGAACCACCGAAGGGTGGGAAATCTACAGATTTAAATTGAATGCTAATCGGACTTCTCTGTGGAGGAATAAATCATGACTGGAAGAACTCACACCCGAAAACATATATATTTTTTCTTCTCATTTCTAAAAAATTCCGCTTTTTCTTTCATTTCTTTATTTTTGTACAGTTCAGCAAGAAAAGTGAAGGCACCTCCACGGAGAGTTTGTGGAATTTGTTTCACGACCAATTAGGTATAACAAATATCCATGCACAGATATACTGAAGAATTTGCGCTTTATGGGCAAATTGGCAAGCTTAAATGAAAACTGTTACAAAACACCAAAATGTTTCTCACAAATCCCTTTTCAAAAAAAGGTGCTGATGAAAAGCAGTAAAGCTTAATGTTTGCTATCACGTGTTCGAGGAAAGGCTTGGTTCCTCTTAGTTTGCTGATCATTGCTTTATGTTTGCAGGAAGATTTCAGAGATTTAATCTCTTTTTGCTTTTGGAAATAAGCAAAAAAGCTTCAGCATATAGAATTTACCAATAGTTATTTTTTGCAATATACCAGATTAGAAGCCATCAAGCTAGAAATTTATATTTGAAAAAATGCTGAAAATTGAAACAGCGGACTTATACACAATCTCATCTTAATAAATGGCCAGATAATTTTAGGTAATCAAAGTCGTCTGTATGCCCGGTTGTCTTTCCCATCAAAGTCTCGGCTGAGAGTGTCCGCTGGTTATGGACGATATCGAACATCAGTTGCAATCACAAGAATATTCTGAAAAGAAGATATTAACATTAAAATAATGCTCTCCCATCTTCCTTCACGTGGCACCAGTGCTTGCTTCAAAGTACAGTTTAAATCTATAGTCTTAATTATTTGATATGCCACAGGTTAATGTTTATAGATGATGATACAAAACCAAACACCAAAGGAGGCCATTCAGTGACTGGAACATCCTTTGAAAGGTTTTTCAATCAAAACATCTCTGTGGTCATTACCCATAATCATCAATTTCCTTCATAACATATCCAATTCCCCCCATGGAAGTTACAATTAGATCATCTTTGACAACCTTATCGCGAGTGCATTTCTGATCTCAACACATCATCTCCCTAGACCCTTTGTTTTGCCTCCAGCCCATCCTGCCAATGGAACCAGTTTTTATCCCATCTAATCGGACTACTTCACTCAAGGCTCTGAACACTCCCTACATCTCCCATATTCCTCCTCTACTCCAAGGAGAATATAGAAAAGTACAACTCAGGAATAGGCCCTTCGACCAAATGTCTGTGGTGAGCATAATGCCACGACAAACTAATCTCGTCTACTTGTACATGATCCACACCACTCCATGCCCAGCACGTGCTTATCTAAATGCTCGTAAACTCCACTAATGTATCTGTCTCCACTCCTGGCGGTGTGTTCCAGGCACCATCCACTATGTGTAAAATAACATGCCATCTCCCTTAAACTCTGCCCCTTTTAACTGAAAGCGATGCCATCTAGTCTTTGACATTTCCACTCTGGGGAAAAAAGATTCTGACTATCTCCATCTCACATAATTGTGTATACTTTTATCAGGTCTCCCTACACCCTCAGGTGTTGTCCGATCTCTCTTGCCGCTAATAGCATTCTGGTAAACTTCTACACCCTCTCCAAAGCCTCCACATTCTTCCTGTAATATTTCCAATGTTGCCTAATTCTGCAACTCTGCAAGTTGAATGGAGCTGCATCATGACTTCTTGATTCTTATACTCAATGCTCAAATCAGAGAAGGAGAGCAGACCATATCCCATCTTTACCACTCTTTTAGTTGTGTTGCCACTTTCAGGAAGCTTTGAACCTGGACCCCAAGATACCATCTTCCCCAGCCTTGTCGTGTACCTGGAGCATCTCAAGCCTGGAACCATTGTCACAAATCTAGGCACCCTCTCCCTCACCAAGATGGTCACCAGAAAGTCTAAGGACCAGAACTGATTACAGTACTCAAACAAGAATCTTGTAAACAGTTTAAATGGTAATAAAGGTTTATTCGCATTTGCTAGGCTTCATTATTTAAAATGGTCAGGTGGGTTTTGGCATTTTTAATCATTTTAGGATTTTAAAAGATTATATATTTTTAAGCTGCTTCGGTGTTTACTTCTTCTACCAGGATCAACTTGATACACATGGCGTGAAAATAAAAGTTAATTTGATCAATAGAGGCCAACTCTCTCGAACTCCAGCATAAAAAAAGTCGGCCCAAAACATTGAATTCTAAAGTAATTATAAAGACATTGGGAATGGCTCAGAATCACACTAATAAAGGATGTCCTAAAATAATAAATGATGGCCAAAAATGATGTTGAAACTCTGCACTGTAATACGGGTTTCCAAAGAAACAAAATAGACAAGGCGGACATAATCTCCTCTCATGGGTATCTTCAAGGGCAAGGGTTCCCAACGTGGGGGTAAATTTCACCTACCCAGGGGTTACATTTGTTGATTCTGGATTTGTACATATTTATTCTCATTGATTGATCGTGTTTGGTTCTGGTATCTGTTCATCATTAATTGTTCATAAATAAGTGAAATAACATTGTTAAGTGCTATTAAAGTTGCCAGGGGTAAACGGGACAAAAAAGGTTGGGAGCCCCTGCTCATGGGAAACTGACCCCCTCATGTCTATCGTTTTGACCCAACTTCATTCACACGTATTTCACATCATTAACACCATCTTATGTAATGCAATTACTCACCTTGTTCACATCAAGATTGGAGTTTATAAAATTTAAGTATTTCACATTTGGAAGTGGAACACCTTTGGCCAGTTTCTCTGTAAGGAAAATAATTACAATTTTCTGTAAGTTACTCAGCCCTTCACAACTTCACAGCCAATCACCGCGATGAAGACTTTACTTCATGTTACCACGGTACGACTTTCCTGTGCACATCCCTTCCCTAACATCCAATATGATCTCCGTTTTGGATATCTGTGATGACCCAGCATCCAAACACTCTTGAGTAGAGGAATCTTGTCATTATGGCTAATTTGAGACTGCAAGCTCTAATCTCGCCACCCCAGCGAGGGAACATCATCCTAGCTTCTACTCTATCAAGCCGTGTAAGAATTTGAGGCATTTCATTGAGATCACCTCACATGCTTTTAAATTCTAGACCCAGCTTGTTAGAAGAGCCTCAGCCATGAGCTTGACAAGCAGGGCTGAGATTCTTGCTCCCTGTGCAGATGAGACCTGACCATGATACCGTGGATCAGGGAGCCATTCAAGAGGGCAGAGAGAAGAGACATAATTGGGAATCTGTCACGAGGATCGAGAGTCAGGAAGGCCGTGTTGCCTGCCTGGTGCCTGGGTTCGGGATGTCTCGTCTGACCTGCAGAGGAATTTGGAGTGGGAGGGGAAAGATCCAGTTGTTGTGGTCCATGTGGATACCAATCACTTCTTCAAGGGCAATCTTCACTCCCAGGAATCAATGTGGTGAAGATAGACAGAAAATGCTTCAATAACTCAATGGGTCAGGCAGCAGCTCTGGAAAAAACGAATCAGTGTAGTTTCAGGTAGGAACCCTTCTTCAGACTGAAAGTAGAGGTGGGGTGACAGTGAAGGAGGCCCAGGACAGAAAGGTCAGTATGGGAATGGGAAAAAGCATTAAAATGTCTAGCAACCGGGAGATCGAATTGGCTGAGGAGGACTGAGCACATGTCCAGTGAAACGTTCGACATGTCTGTGCTTGATCTCGCCATGATGCAGATGCAGATGGAGTGGATGAGGTTGGATGAGGTGCAAGTAAACCTCTGCCTCACCTGAAAGGACTGTTGGGGACCCTGGATGGAATTGAGGGAGGAGGTATAGTGACAGGTGTTGCATCTCCTGCGGTTGCTGGGGAAAGTAACAGGGGATGGTTTCGGCCCAAAACGTTGCCTATTTCCTTCACTCCATAGATGCTGCTGCACCCGCTGAGTTTCTCCAGCATTTTTGTGTACCAGGGGATGGGGTGGTTTGGGTGGGAAGGACCTTTACTGCACACCCCCATTTGCTAATTTATAAAAGATCAGACTTCCACATAATATTCCAGTTGTGGCTTCTCACCAGCACTATACAGAATGACAAGACATCTTTATCTTGGACTTATTTCCACTTGTAGTCAAGGCCAACATATCACTTGCTTCCGAATCGATGTTGCATCTGCTCATTAAGTTGCAGTGAATTGTGTAGCAGTACATCCAGGTCCCTCTGTTTACACCAACATTGTACAAACTCCCGGTTTTTTTACTGTACCTCGGTACATGTGACAATAAACTAAGCATTTTTTAAATTATCTGTATTTCAACTTTTTCTTCCAAAGTGCATGACCTCACATTTTCCACATTATATTCCACTTGCCATGTCTTCTTCCTATTGGGAAGATTTTTTGCTACCTTCAAAACCTGAAGACAGTGAGAGAGCAGCCATCTTGCTGAAAACAGAAATCAACTCTAAATAAAAATCGGCAGGAAGAAGGGGAAGCGTTTTTACCACTTCAGTGTTTCTGTGGGACATTAACACAGATAGAAACATAGAAAATAGGTGCAAGAGTAGGCCATTCGGCCCTTCGAGCCTGCACCGCCTGTCAATATGACCATGGCTGATCATTAGATGGAAGCAGGCATATAATTGGCTCAGCTGGAGGCAGGATAGCAAATTAAAAAATAAAGCAAGGTAGAGTGGAGCGGCCTGTTCAGAGTGGCCGTGTAGAGGCAAAATGCAACTTGAGGCTTTGGCTCGAGAGTCTTCTGACCTGTCAAGCCCAGAGTGTGAGAGAGTGTGAGAGAGTGTGAGTGTGAGTGTGAGTGTGAGTGTGTGTGTGTGTGTGTGTGTGTGTGTGTGTGTGTGTGTGTGTGTGTGTGTGTGTGTGTGTGTGTGTGTGTGTGTTTTGGTCAATCCAGCTCAAAGTTTTTCAGGCGAGTGTCCTCGAGCTTGAAGGTCGAAGACAGTCGCTGAAAAGTCGCGTTAGTGGGACAGGCCCTTTACAGTGACCTCCTAGGACCACGTGTCGACCATGCTGCGAGTTTGAGTCGAGCGCAAACACGTCCAAATTCACAAATTAGGTTGCGCAGTGGGACAGGCCCTTTACTGCTTCCAACTTGGTTAGGAGGAGGGAGTGATTGCAAGTGAAGCAGGCAGGGGGATAATGGTAAGGGCAGTGTTAGATGAGCCTCAGCCATGAGCTTGACAAGCAGGGCCGAGATTCTTGCTCCCTGTGCAGATGAGTGAGGGGGCTGTAGGAAGGATGAGAAACCTGACCATGACATCGTGGACCAGGAAGCCATTCAAGAACGCAGAGAGAAGAAACACGTGGTCATCATTGGGTATTTGTCATGAGGATACCCGAAGGCTGTGTAGCGTCCGGGTGCCTGGGTTACATCATGTGGATTCCATAACGTAGATAGAACAAGGAAACAGGTTCTTCCAAGGGAATTTAAGCAACTGGGTACTAAATCGAAAAGCAGAACCAAAGAGGTAATAACCTCTGGATTGCTACCTGAGCCACAAATAATTTGGCATAGGGTTGTGAAGATTAAAGAGTTGCACTCATGGCCCAAAGATTGTTGTGGGAGAGGTGGATTTGAATTTGTGGGACATTGGCACCAGTATTGGGGAAGGAGGGAGCTGCTGGATTGACAGACTTCACTTGAACCCGGCTGGGAAACTAGGTAAATGACATAACTAGGGCCCTAGATAGGGCTTTAAAACTAAAGAGTGTGTATAGTGTGTGGGGCGGGTTGTCAATAAAATGAAAATATATGGATGAAATTAAAGGGAAGGAGAGAGCAGGAGAGGTTACTGAAGTCTCCAGAAGTAATAGAACAGGAAGTTTAAGAAGAGATAAGGTTAGGCAAAATTAGGGCCAATATAAGAAGAGGGCTGAAGAATTGGTGTTATATTTGAAAGCACGCAGTATACGGATGACCTAATAGCACAGTTAGAATTTGGTAGGTACAATGTTGTGGGCATCGCAGAGACGTGGCTGAGAGAGGATCAGAGCTGGGAGCTGAATATCCAAGTTACATGTCCTATTAAAAAGACAGATGGGTGGGCAATGAGGGTGGGGTAGCTATGCTGTTCAGAAATGAAATTCTGTCCTCAGCCAGGCGTGACATAGGATCAGATGTAGAATCCTTGTGAATAGAACTAAAAAGACTCAGGGTAAAAATACCCTGATGGAAGATATTTACAGGCATCTGAACTGTAGCCAGGACGTCGGGTACAAATCACATCAAGAGATACAATTGTCATGTAAGAAAGGCAATGTTACAGTGGCCACCTGGGATTTCAATAAGTAGATAGACTGGGAAAATCAGGTTGGCATTGGATCTCAAGAGAATTAATTTGTAGAATGCCTACGAGATAATAATAATAATGGATGGGATTTATATAGCGCCTTTCTAATACTCAAGGCGCTTTACATCGCATTATTCATTCACTCCTCAGTCACACTCGGTGGTGGTGAGCTACTTCTGTAGCCACAGCTGCCCTGGGGCAGACTGACGGAAGCGTGGCTGCCAATCTGCGCCTACGGCCCCTCCGACCACCACCAATCACTCACACACATTCACACACATTCACACACAGGCAAAGGTGGGTGAAGTGTCTTGCCCAAGGACACAACGACAGTATGCACTCCAAGCGGGATTCGAACCGGCTACCTTCCGGTTGCCAGCTGAACACTTAGCCCATTGTGCCATCTGTCGTCCCAAGATGACTTCTTAGAGCAGCTTGTGGTCAAGCCTACGAGGGAAAAGGCAATTCTGGATTTGGTATTGAGCAATGAACCAGGTGTGATTAGGAAGCTTCAAGGAAAGAAACTCCTAGGGGGCAGTGACCATAATATAAAATCCAACTTGCAGTTTGAGAAGGAGAAGATAAAATTGGATGTGTCTGTATTACTATCTCGTAAAGGTGATTACAGAGGTATGAGGGAGTAGCTGTCTAAAGTTGATCGGAAAGGGACCCTAGCAGGAATGACAGTGTAGCAGCAATGGCAGGAGTTTCTGGGAATAATTTGGGAGACGCAAGATCTTTTCATCCCAATGAGACGACCGTGGCTGACAAGGGAAGTCAAAGACAGCATAAAACGAAAAGAGGAACGTAATGTTGCAAAGATCAGTGGGAAGCTGGGGGATTGGGGAGCTTTTGAAAACCAACAGAAGGGAACAAAAATGACAACCGGGAGAATAGATGAACTATGAATGTAAGCTAGCCAATAATATTAAATCTGATAGAAAAGGTTTCTTCTGATATATAAAGAATAAAGAGGGATGATAATGTGGAATAAAGAAATGGCAGATGAATTTAGCAAGTACTACATTTCCCAATTGACAATTTACATCAAAATCGTCGCAATAATCAAGTCAGTAAAATCTTTAATTTGCTAACTAAGAGCAAGAATATAATTAACCAACAGATAAACTGAGCAAAGCTAATTTTCGTGAGGGAAGTTCAGCACAAGGTAGAAAAATCCCCAACATCTAAATACGTTGCGCCATTATCCATTTTTACCGTGGAAATCCCAAACAGTCTCCATCACGTACTTACCATTGACGCCTGGTAACACCACGGACTTTACTGCAATGTTCATTATCAGTTCCAGATCAGCCACCTTCAACAAGACATGATGAGAAAGAAAATGTCAAATAAGATCCTCTCAGTTTAATATCCTAGGATAATGTAATGTTTATGGTGGGGAGTGATGGTGTACAACATCGTTGTGGGGGGGCTGGAATTTACAACCCAAAGACCACTCATATGAACAAGGAAGTCTCAGGCTTCCCAGGATGTCCTCACTGTGGTCCTTTTGACCGCACTCTTGGGCAGAACTTCTCATGGGGTTGACGGTTGGAATGTTAGCTTCCTGTTAGCTCATTGAGGAATCTGGAGAGGGAGCTGACCCAGGTTAGAACTGAAACAGATTCAGTGACTACATTTATTTCAGTAGAGAGGAATGACTCTATCAGAGACAGGTGCATTATTCAACATATGATTATGGGAAGACCCAGCATGGAAGCAGGCCCTCAGACACTGTTTTCGGTGGAGGGCATCCATGGCAGGGAGCGGGGCACCGATGATGTGCTGAGCGGTTTTCACCACCCGTTGTAGTGCCTTCCTATCCGCTGTGGTGCAACTGCTGTAACATACCGTGAAGCAGGTGGTCAGGATGCTTTCGATGGTACAGCGGTAAAAGTTGGTCAGGATCTGGGGGGACAGGTGAGCTTTCTTGAGCCTCCTCAGAAAGTAAAGGCGCTGCAGCGCCTTTTTGATCAGTTTGGTGGTATTGAGGGACCAGGACAGATCCTCCGAGATGTGTACCCCGAGGAATTTGTAGTTGGAGACGCGCTCCACCTCAGTCCCGTTTATATGGGTGGGGGTATGTCTGCCCCCTCTGTTCTTCCTGAAGTCAACAATAATTTCCTTCGTCTTCTTGGAGTTGAGGACGAGGTTATTGTTGGCACACCGGGTTGTCAGGTGCTGGACCACCTCCCTGTAGGCTGACTCGTCGTTGTCACTGATCAGTCCCACCACCGTGGTGTCGTCGGCAAATTTAATGATGGCGTTGGAGCCATACTTAGGAATGCAGTCATGGGTGAAGAGGGAGTAGAGGAGAGGGCTGAGCACACAGCCCTGTGGCACGCCGGTGTTCAGTGTTATAGTGGAGGAGGTGAGGTTGTTGACCCTAACAGACTGTGGCCTGTTGGTGAGGAAATCCAGTGTCCAGTTGCAGGGGGAGGTGGAGATGCCAAGTCCGCTGAGTTTGGTGATCAAGCTAGCGGGGTGGACAGTGTTAAAGGCGGAGCTGAAATCATTGAACAGCAACCTGATGTAGGAGTTGTTGTTGTCCAGGTGGGTCAGGGCTGAGTGTAGGGCCGCTGATATGGCGTCCTCTGTAGACCTGTTGGCCAGTAGGCAAACCAATGGGGGTCCAGTGTGGGGGGGAGGCTGGCTTTGAGGTGAGCCAAGATCAGCCGCTCAAAGCACTTTGCGATGACAGGGGTGAGTGCCACTGGGCGGAAGTCGTTGAGACTCGCTGAAGCTGATTGTTTGGGCACTGGCACAATGGTTGAGGTCTCGAGGCAAGTGGGGATGACACCCTGGGCCAGTGACAGATTGAAAATGTCAGCGAGGACCGGGGATAGTTGTCCAGCAAATGCCCTGGGCACCCGCCCGGGGATGCCATCGGGGCCGGCAGCTTTGTGCTCATTCACCTTGCTCAGTGCACCTTGTACAGCAGAGGTGGAGAGACTGAGGGGTTGTTCGTTCGGGGGTGGGGCAGCTTTGATGGCTGGAGTTTTGTTGTCCCGGTCAAAACGAGCATAGAAGTGGTTTAGCTCGTCAGGAAGGGAGGCGTTGTCTGTGGGGGGGACTGTTAACTTTATGGTAATCGGCAATGGATTTGATTCCTTGCCACATGCGCCTGGGGTCGGAGTTGTTTTGGAAATGCTCCTCGATCTGCCGTTTGTGATTGAGTTTAGCGTTCCTAATTCCCTTTTTCAGATTGGCCCTGGATGAGCTGTACCCTCAGCGTCGCCAGATTTAAAAGCGGCATCATCCACGGCTTCTGGTTAGGGAAGGTCTTTATCTGTTTATGGGTAGTGACGTTGTCAGTGCAGAATTTTATATAGTCCAAAACGGTTGAGGTGTATGAGTTAATGTGCACTTGGGAGTTAAAGGTGGCCTGGGTGGCGAACAGACTCCAGTCTGTTTGCTGAAACTGTTCCTGTAATACAGAGACAGCCCCCTCAGGCCAAACCTTCACTGTCCTCACGGTTGGTTTCACACGTCTGATCAGAGGTGTGCATTTGGGGAGCAGGAACAGAGAGAGGTGGTCAGACTGACCCAGGTGGGGGAGGGGGAGGGCTTTGTAGGTTTCAGTGATATTAGTATATACTAAGTCCAGAATATTGTCTCGTCTGGTTGGGCAGGAAACATGCTGATGGAACCTGGGGAGTACAGTTTTAAGGTTGGAGTGGTTAAAATCACCCGCAACAATAAAAGCCCCCTCTGGGTGTGCACTTCAATGTTTTTAAAGTGTTTTTCTCTCCCTCATAGGTTTTTAATACAGTTTATCCTCGTTATTACGGACCTCTTAATAACAGATTTCAGTTATAACATACGGAGTGTCACCACAGTAATCAGACACCACCGTCTCTTTAAGAACACAGATTGCTAGTTACGCTGTGGGAGCCCATTGAAATTGGCATGCAATTGCATCGATCAACACTGATGCAAGGATGGGGTAACTCAGTGCATAAGGCAGCATCTATGTCCAGGACAACTCGCACGCCCTTCAACAATAACAACTTTCGGTTTCCAGGCCCCCATTCATTCCTCTTCATCATCCCCTCTACACCTCCATCCCTCATCAGGAGACCTTAAGACCTTCCCGCTTCTTCCTCGAACAAAGACCCAACCAATTTCACTCTGCTAACACCCTCCTCTATTTAGTCGAACTTGTTCTCAACCTCACCAACTTCTCCTTTGACTCCGCCCACTTTCTCCAAATCAAAGGCGTGCTCATGGCCACTCGTATGCCCCCATCTATGGCTGCCTTTTTGTCAGGTATGTTGAACAATCCTTATTCCAGGTGCACAGGGGCCCTATCCCCCAACTCTTTCTCTGCTATCTCAACGACTGCTTTGGGGCTAGCTCCTGCACCCATGCAGAACTCATGGACTTTATTAACTTCACCACTAACTTTCAACCTGCATTCAAATTCACCTGGATTATCTCGGACACGTCTCTCTCCCCTCTCTCGATCCCTCTGTCTCCATCACAGGAGACAGACTATCAACGGACATCTATTACAAACCTACTGACTCGCACAGCTATTTGGACCACACTCCTTTCCATTGCAAAGGTGCTCTTCCCTATTCTCAATTCTTCTGTTTCCACTGCATCTGCACCCAGAGTGAGGTGTTCCATACCAGTACAACTGAGATGTCCTCATTCTTCAGGGAACGTGGGTTCCCCCCTGTGGTCATAGATGGGACCCTCACAAGTGTCTCCTCTGTGTCCTGTTGTTCTGCTCTTCTCCTACCCCCAGATGCAACATGGACAGAGGTCCCTGGTTCTCACCATTCACCCTACCAGCCTCCGCTTTCAACACACTATCCTCCGACATTTGTGTAATCTCCTAAGGGATTACATCACTAATCACATCTTCCCATCTCTATCCCCTTCCTCGACTTCCTCATTCACAGACCACAGTCTGTTCGTATTGGCGGAAATGTGTCAGCCTCGATAACAATCAGCACGGGAGCACCTCAAGGCTGCGTGCTCAGCCCCCTGCTGTACTCACTCTATACTCATGACTGCATAGCCAGTCACAGTGCGAACTCCATCATCAAGTTCGCTGATGACACCACTGTTGTGGAACTTATCACTTATGGGGACGATGGAAGAGAGATCGAGCAACTGTCCATATGGTGCCAGCGCAATAACCTGGCCCTCAACACCAGCAAAACCAAGGAACTGATTGTGGACTTTGGAAGGAGTAGGAGGGGGACCCACAGCCCCGTTTATAGGGTTGAAAGGGTCAAGAACTTCAAATTCCTGGGCGTGCACATCTCTGAAGATCTTTCCTGGTCCAAGAACACTGATGCAATTATCAAGAACGCTCATCAGCGCCTCTACTTCCTGAGAAGATTACGGAGAGTCGGTTTGTCAAGGAGGACTCTCTCTAACTTCTACAGGTGCACAGTAGAGAGCATGCTGACCGGTTGCATCGTGGCTTGGTTCGGCAAGTTGAGCGCCCTGGAGAGGAAAAGACTACAAAAAGTAGTAAACACTGCCCAGTCCATCATCGGCTCTGACCTTCCTTCCATTGAGGGGATTTATCGCAGTCGCTGCCTCAAAAAGGCTGGCAGTATCATCAAAGACCCACACCATCCTGGCCACACACTCATCTCCCTGCTACATTCAGGTGGAAGGTTCAGGAGCCTGAAGACTGCAATAACCAGGTTCAGGAATAGCTACTTCCCCACAGCCATTAGGCTAGTAAACCTGGCTCGGACAAAACTCTGATTATTAATAACCCATTATCTGTTATTTGCACTTTATCACTTTATTTATTCATGTGTGTATATATTTCTATTAAGGTATATGGACACACTGATCTGTTTTGTAGTCAATGCCTACTATGTTCTGTGTACTGAAGCAAAGCAAGAATTTCATTGTCCTATCAGGGACACATGACAATAAATTCATTTGAGCTTGGACTTTCCGCATTCTGTAGGAACCACTCCCTCCACAGCCCCATGGCTCACTCATCCCATCCCACCTAAACCACCCCCTCCCCCAGGTACCTTCCCCTGTAACCACCTGTCCTAATACCATCTCTCGAATCCATCCAGGGATCCAGGCAGGTTAGACAGAGGTTCACATGTATGTCCTCTAACCTCATCTACTGCAACTGGTGCTCCTGATATGGTCTTCTGTATATTCGCGAGACCAAACATAGACTCGGTGACTATTTCGCTTGGTCCTGGTTGCCAACCTTTTAAACTCCCCTTCCTGTTCCACACTGACCTTTCTGTCCTCGACCTCCTTCATTGCCAGAGTGAAGCCACGCACACATTGGAGGAACACAACCTCATATTTTGCTTGAGTAACTCACAACCCAGCGATATGAATACTGAATTATTTCATTTTAAGTAACTTTCACACTCCCCTCCCCCTAGGCTCCTCTCTGGTCATTTTCAGCACTCCACTGAGCCGCAACAATCAAACGGCAGCTTCAAAGATAAGGTGCTGCTACTAGATATGTACTGTTGAGGTAGTGTGAATACGGCAGCTCATCCCTCACATATAGGCCAGACCAAACTGTCCCATAGAACTTTGTGCATTCCAGCACAGACAACAGATGGCCCAATAGGATTTGGATGAGAGGAAGAGCTACCATCAACATTGGCCACTTCATCTCAACTAGGTAGATAGAAGATAGCAACATTTACATTCCAGATTGGACATTTCCAAAGACATTGTTTCTCGTGATTTCGGATTGAAAGAGCTGAAGAACTGTTCAAGTAGTATCACAATATTAACACATAAGATTTAGACAGTATTTTTAACATGATGAAACATCGAGAAATTTCAGAAGAATATCAACAAGAAAATGTTGACACCAAGCCAAGGGAACGCTAGGGTAATGACTAAAAGTTTGGTCAAAGAATTAGACTTGAAGTAGGGTCGATAAGGAAGAGATGGTGAGAGAGGCAGGAGATGGAACATTTCAGGGGGTTAAATCCAAATTCAGATATCCTAGAGTGGAAAGCCAACAAATGCTGCAGAGACAGAGAAACTGCGAGAAAGGGATGACATCCTTAGATGAAAGAGGGCAGGAGGATATGTAGTGAAGTTGGCTGTGGGTGTCAGTGAGTTTGTAGCAGATGTCTGTGGACAGTCTATGTCCTGAAATGGAGACAGAGAGATCAAGAAAGGAAAAAGAGATGTGACAAGAGTCCAAGTAAATTTGAGGACAGCATGGAAATTGATGAATGTTCATGAAATCAACAAGTACTGCACATAGACACAAAAAGCTGGAGTAACTCAGTGGGTCAGACAACATCTCTGGTGAAAAGGAATAGATGATGTTTTGGGTCGAGACCCTTCTTCAGACAGAGTGTGGGGAAAGAGGAATGATAGATATAGATGGTGATATAGCAAATGCAGGTGGCCAGACCAATGCAGTGGAGGTGGTTCTAGGGGTATATTTCGAACAAAGAATATTCAATAATGTGAAGGGAAAGGCAGGCCTAGCTAGATCCCATGTGAGTGCCCATGGCTGAGAGAAATCAAAAGAAGTTCCAACGGGTGAGGATATGTTCCAACAGGTGGAGGTGAGCGTGAGTTGAGGAGAAGGTTGTTCGTTCTCTGTTCTAGGAAGAAATGGAGAGCACTAAGGCCTTCCTGGTGGGGGATGGGATGCAAAGTTACGGGACGTCCATGGTATAGATTAGGAAGTGTGGGAAAAGACATTCGAATTTGAGGTATGAGGAGATGACTTCAGCAGGGCAAGAGCAAAGGAAACAAAGGGCCGGCCAGCTAGGGTACTCATGTCCATGGAATTTGGGCTGGAGATCGAAATGGGCTGTGCAGGGTTTGGGAACAACTAGGGTGGTAGTTGGGGAGAGAACATTTGCTAAAGGCATGAGATCTGTGATGGATTGGGAGATAGTGGTCTGATGTTTGTCAGTGATGTCATAGTCAAGGGGTGGGTATGAGGAGATGTACGAGAGGCCTTCAGCTTGGTAGAGTTCTGTCAGCCAGATTACATCAGCACCACCCTTATCTGTTCCCTCCATAAATGCTGCCTGACACGCTGACTTCCTCCAGAACTTTGTTTTTAACTCAATTCCACCATTTGCAGTTGCAGTCACATTCAGAACTTAGGTTGTTTATTATCTGGGACTACATGATCATCATCACTGCACAAGGTGTTGATCATGGACCTGAGAACTTTGTTTCCATCATCCACTGAGGAGTCCCAGCACTTTCTGCTTGTATTTAAAATCTTCAACATCCTTTGAACCTTTGGCCCACAGTGTCCGTGCCAAAAATGTTACCAAGTTAAACTATTGTCGCCTCTGCATGCACGTGATCCACATCCCTCCCTATTCAGTGAGGTGGAAGTATCTTCCTAAATGTTGTGATGGGACACTTTCAAGTTTAGTTCAGAAAGGATCTTGCCTATAAATCCATCATATGGCGTCTGCCAATTTAAGATGACTAGAATCGGCGTATTAAGATGCTGTTACACTGCGCCACCATAAACGTTGTTTTTGAATTGAACAATTGTATTTAATTGTTTTATAAAGTGTAACGTTTACCTTCTGATATGACGACTGTTACTTTGATCACAGACTAATTTGCACCCAAGACTCAAGTGTCATCACAAACAAACAAGACTTAAAATCATGCAAGAAGATTTACTTACCCGAACAGGGCCAACATTAGAACGACCAAGAGTCAATGTCAGACTGTACAAAAAGACAAAGTAAAAAAGCAGAACACCATTACATCACAAAGGGAATTGTTTGGATTTTTAACAATGTTTGCGCAATCTGACTTTAAACTCCTTCAGTAGACAATGGTACAGTGAAATGAGACAACATGCAACAAATACAGGCCCATACGAAGCTTTCCAAAAAGGGGGATGGCATGACAGAATTACAAAAAATGTAATGTGAAATAGTGTGCGCACATCATGAGCGCGAAGCGTGAAGTCTATCGATGCCAGGGTCCAGGGCCCGCTTAAGGGCCCTGGAAACTCTGGGGTTTTAGATGCTCTCTGATGCATTCTGAGCCTTATTTTGGAGCATTTCTGCACCCAATTTATGACCAATATTTCAGAAATTAACAGGAATCTGAGAGGTAGCTTTTTCACACAAAGGGTGCTGGGTGTATGTAACGAGCTGCCAGAGGAGATAGTTAAGGCTGGGACTATCCTAATGTTTAAGAGACATTTGGACACGTACATGGATAGGACAGATTTAGATGGATACATGGGCCAAACGCGTGTGAGTGGGACTAGTTTAGATGGGACATGTTGGTCGGTGTGGGCAAGTTGGGCTGAAGGGCCTGTTTCCACACTGCATCATTCTATGACTAAAAAGTTAAGAAGAAAAATGAATGTAGATAAGTAGAGCAGATTTGAAAGAGGAGTGAAATGTAAAGGCAGAGAGAGGTTTATGGGTGGAAAGGAACATAAGAAAGGAGGGGGGAGAGTGGGCTTGGGCAGATGGGTGAATGGAAAATAGACACAAAGTGCTGGAGTAACTCAGTGGGTCAGGCAGCATCTGCGGAGAATATGAATAGGCGACGTTTCACAGAGTGCTGGAGTAACTCAGCGGGTCAGGCAGCATCTCTGGAGAACATGGATAGATGACATGTCAGAGTGCTGGAGTATCAGTGAGTCAGGCAGCATCTCTGCAGATTATATTTCGGGTCAAGACCGTTCTCCAGTAATATTCATGATGTGGCATGCATAGACATTCCTGAATTTTACCCAAACCATCGTGAGCTACTTTGTTACGGTGCTTGCCCTCTCCCATTAAGTCTCTGCTGCCTTGGGTGATACAGGACAGGACACAAGCTTTGGGACAAGGTGTTAAGTTGTTGCAGTCTGTCCCAGCCTGGTAAAAACCTGGATGGAGTGGATATGGAGAAGATGTTTCCACTAGTGGGAGAGTCTAGGACCAGTAACCACAGACTCGGAATTAAAAGACATTCCTTTAGGAAGGTGATGAGCAGGAATTTCTTAAGTCAGAGGGTGGTGAACTGTGGAATTCATTGCCACAGACAGTTGTGTAGGCCAAGTCAATGGACATTTTTCAGGAGGAGATTGATAGATTCTTGATTGATACGGGTGTCAGAGGTAAAGGGTAGAAGGCAGGAGAATGTGTTTGAGAGGGAAAGATAGATAGAGCCATAGAGTGATACAGTGTGGAAACAGGCCCTTCGGCCCTGCATGTCCCATCTGCACTCGTCCCACCTGCCCACGTTTGATCCATATCCCTCCGAACCTGTCCTATCCATGTACCTGTCTAACTGTTTCTTAAATTTTGCGATAGTCCCCGCCTCAACTACCTCCTCTGGCAGCTTGTTCCATACACCTACCACCCTTTGTGTGAAAAACATACCCCTCAGATTCCTATTAAATCTTTTGCCGTTCACCTTAAACTTATGTCCTCTGCTCCTCTATTCACCTACTCTGGGCAAAAGACTCAACCATATCTATTCAAATCATGATTTTATACACTTCTATTAGATCATCCCTCATCCTCCTGTGCTCCATGAAATAGAGTCCCAGCCTACTCAACCTCTCCCTATAGCTCTGGCCCTCTAGTGCTGGCAACATCCGCGTCTCATGGCATATAATGATCCTGATGAAACGTTGGCATTTGGGTGAGTTATATGTGAGCTCGATGGTGAAAATCAGTTGCTTGAATTTTATCTTATTCAATGCACCGACTTTGACAAATTCCACTCAATGTCACTAGACAGGAGTCTCAGAAAATTCTGGTGGATTAATCCTAATACAGATGTTGCACCCTCTCTGAGATTAACTAATAACGTACATCGACGGTCAAATTTAGATTTAGATTTATTTTACTCGACTGGCTTCGGTATTATATTAATAAAGGAAATAAGCAAAAAAAGTAATCAATAATGACTGAGTTTGGCTATCAATGAATGGTAATTGTTAGTTGTGCATTCAGTATGAAAGTTATGGATTGTAGCCCCAATCTAAACATTTGAACACATAATCTACACAAATTTTAACTATGACTGATTTTTTGCAGGGACAGCTCCATCCACAAATTCAGATGGTTAAAGATGTTTGAACATTTTGCCAATACAGAGCAGGTCGTTTTTCCAGTATCCCTCTGATGTGTATTTATTCTCCAATGCCAAGGATCTTCGATGTTTGTTGTAATAAATTGTGTGGTAATTATCTTACCCCGCACAGACTGGGGCCATGTGAGGGCATGGATGGTCCTTCAGTTGTCTTTCCCTTACCTATTCAGTTGTAGGGATCCAATCAGTTTCATCTGAGCGATACGCACACGAGCAGAGACACTCGCTTGCTGTAACAAGACAAAATAATCAAGGAGATTTCTCATGGCAATAGTTTCGCCAACCGTAAAAATGTATGTACTACAGAAAAAGACGATTTTTGTACTTACAATGTTCAGGACAAAAAGTGATGCGAGGGTTGAATTTGGCTGGACTGCGCACACGTCAAGTGCTCCAAATGCTTGAACGTTGATGTGTTTTTTTGCAGCCTGCAGAATTGGCGATCGAGTGGCTCGCAGGCGCATTTCTATTGGCATGTTAGGATAGAGCTTCTGCAGCTGTTGAGACGTATATACTATTAATATTTAGGTCATTAACATCATTTTCTCCACAGATTGTGCCTGATCTCTAAGCATCAGTATTTTATGTTATTTTTATTTCATGTTTCCGTAACCTGAAGATTTTTTCTCTGGTAATGTTCGTCTTTCCCATCATAGTGTAACGTGCAAAGAATGGTGATGTGATAACAATGGTGATTATGGGATAAGGAGCGTTTAATATCAAACAAGAGTTTGCAAACCCATGAGACACTTACCCCAGGTGCGATCTGATTGAAGAACTTTGTGTTTAATCTGACAGGCGATGTAGTCGGAATCTGGGGAAAAGAGAAAGGAATTAGCCAATTTTAAGGGGGTTATTTTGTGTGACTGTATCAAACATCATACATACATAAATTCTTCAAAGGCAAGTGTGGTGAAATAGTCAGTGTGGATTTCAAATCTCATCTGCAATTCTGAGATTGGATTTATAAATCACTGCAGATTGCATTGACAAAAATCTGGAGCATTATTAAAGTTATTGCAAAATATGTAGTATTTCTAAAGAACTTATTCTCTATTAATAAATATAGATTTACTGAAAGTAAATAATCAATATACCAGTTCTGCCTCCTAACCTATGCTTCATCTTCATTTCAAATTTTCCACTTAAAGTAAAGTAGAGGTATGTCACGGTGTTGCGGTGGTAGAGTTCCTGCCTTACAGCGCTTGCAGGTTCGATACCAACTACGGGTGCTGTCTGTATGGAGTTTGTACGTTCTCCCCATGACCGTCATGGGTTTTCTTCGAGATCTTCGGTTTCCTCCCATAAGACATAAATAATCTGCCGGAAATAGCAGGGGACCGGGGGTCAAATGAGATGGAGAAACTGAGTGAAATCCAGGTTAGCCGGGAAGTGGTGTTAGGTAAATTGAATGGATTAAAGGCCGGTAAATCCCCAGGGCCAGATAGGCTGCATCCCAGAGTACTTAAGGAAGTAGCCCCAGATATAGTGGATGCATTAGTGATAATTTTTCAAAACTCTTTAGATTCTGGAGTAGTTCCTGAGGATTGGAGGGTAGCTAATGAATTACAGACCAGTTAGTCTAACATCGGTAGTGGAGAAACTGCTAGAGTCAGTTATTAAAGATGGGATAGCAGCACATTTGGAAAGTGGTGAAATCATTGGACAAAGTCAGCATGGATTTATGAAAGGTAAATCATGTCTGACGAATCTTATAGAATTTTTCGAGGATGTAACTAGTAGAGTGGATAAGGGAGAACCAGTGGATGTGTTATATCTGGACTTTCAGAAGGCTTTCGACAAGGTCCCACATAAGAGATTAGTATACAAACTTAAAGCACACGGTATTGGGGGTTCAGTATTGATGTGGATAGAAAACTGGCTGGCAGACAGGAAGCAAAGAGTAGGAGTAAACAGGTCCTTTTCACAATGGCAGGCAGTGACTACTGGGGTACCGCAAGGCTCAGTGCTGGGACCCCAGCTATTTACAATATATATTAATGATTTGGACGAGGGAATTGAATGCAACATCTCCAAGTTTGCGGATGACACGAAGCTGGGGGGCAGTGTTAGCTGTGAGGAGGATGCTAGGAGGCTGCAAGGTGACTTGGATAGGCTGGGTGAGTGGGCAAATGCATGGCAGATGCAGTATAATGTGGATAAATGTGAGGTTATCCATTTTGGTGGCAAAAACAGGAAAGTAGACTATTATCTGAATGGTGGCCGATTAGGAAAAGGGGAGATGCAACGAGACCTGGGTGTCATGGTACACCAGTCATTAAAAGTAGGCATGCAGGTGCAGCAGGCAATGAAGAAAGCGAATGGTATGTTAGCATTCATAGCAAAAGGATTTGAGTAAAGGAGCAGGAAGGTTCTACTGCAGTTGTACAGGGTCTTGGTGAGACCACACCTGGAGTATTGCGTACAGTTTTGGTCTCCTAATCTGAGGAAAGACATTCTTGCCATAGAGAGAGTACAGAGAAGGTTCACCAGACAGATTCCTGGGATGTCAGGACTTTCATATGACGAAAGACTGGATAGACTCGGCTTGTACTCGCTAGAATTTAGAAGATTGAGGAGGGATCTTATAGAAACTTACAAAATTCACCAGGGGTTGGACAGGCTAGATGCAGGAAGATTGTTCCCGATGTTGGGGAAGTCCAGAACAATGGGTCACAGTTTAAGGATAAGGGGGAAATCTTTTAGGACTGAGATGAGGAAAACATTTTTCACACAGAGAGTGGTGAATCTCTGGAATTCTCTGCCACAGAAGGTAGGTGAGGCCAGTTCATTGGCTATACTTAAGAGGGAGTTAGATGTGGCCCTTGTGGCTAATGGGGTCAGGGGGTATGGAGAGAAGGCAGGTACAGGATACTGAGTTGGATGATCAGCCATGATCATATTGAATGGCGGTGCAGGCTCGAAGGGCCGAATGGCCTACTACTGCACCTATTTTCTATGTTTCTATACACCAAAGACGTACAAGTGGGTAGGTAAATTGGCTTGGTAAATGTAAAAAGTGTCCCTAATGTGTGTAGGATGGTGTTAATATGCGGGGATCGCTGGTCGTCGTGGACCAGGTGGGCCGAAGGGCCTGTTTCCGCGCAGTATGTCTAAACTAAACTAAAGGAAATGTACTGCAGCCAATCAGCCTACCCGAGTGTCTTTGGGATGTGGGAGGATATTTGAGCCTCCAGGCCAAACCCATGTGGCTGCAGGGAGAACACGCAAACTCCTGTCAGACAGCACCAAAGGTCAGGACTGAACCCTGGTCACTGGAATAGTGAGATGGCAACACGACCTGCAGAACCATTGTGCCTCTCTGCAAACTGATGAACCATGGAAACAGGCCCCATAAATCACCAGACATTGCTCTGTGACCAAACAAAGCTCATATTCATAAAATAATTTATTTATTCATTTAAAACAATGCCCTTGTTCAAATAAGAGACAATTGAAAATGGAGTAAGTTTCTGACAGGAAGGTGCTTTATTTGTTACTCCCTCCTCGCACTGTCACATGAAACCAGCAGCTTGGAATTTGGAGTAAGAACCACAGTGAAAGCATTGACTCCTCAATGATGCCATGAAGTAAATCAGGCAGCAATGATCTGTGTTCCTAATAAACATAATCAAAGACGGAATCAGACTGTCCAATGCGCCCCCACTCACATCACTGCACAGGTGATAACGAGTGCTTGGAATGAGGTGTCCAGTGCAGCTTTAGAGTAATTGTGATCGGCGCTTACCTCAGTGTTGCACCTCCGCATAGTTTCACAGCAACCTACTGCAGAAACCCACCTCCAGTGAAAATAATAACCTCATTTGTATACACAAGGGCAGTGAAAGGATGGCTTTTACTCACCATTTTATCGGTGATTTTCATTTGTAAGACCCCAGCTTCATAATACACAAATCCTGCTGAGTTAGCAAGGAAATCAGATATTCCCAAGTACAACATGCGATTGGATTGACTGGGAAGGCTGATTGGAGGTGGCTTGAAGGGAGGATCTTTATTTTTTCCCACTCTGTAGAATTGACCCTATAAAAAGAATTAGATGTCAAAGCTCAGATACTGCAAGAAGTCTCAAAAGGCACAGATAATGGAAAGAGCTGATCAATAACATTGTTTTTAACAACCGCCTGTCCATTTTCAAACTTCTGAATATAAACTTCTGTTGCCAGTTGAACCTTAGTTTGGACGAGACAACAAGGTCACAGACCATCCCTGCCTTGGTCCTAATGTGAACCAAAGAACAAGATTCTAGAGATGAGTGGGTTACTGTTCCCACAGTTCTTGGAACAGTAGGGTCAAAATCTTACGGACGTCATGGTCAGAATTGTTTCTCTAAATAATGTCAAGGTGATGGACAAAGTGCAGTTTAGAAGCTTTTCTTAATTAACATTAAGCTTTTTAAATTTAGGTCAGCTTCTGTTGTGCTAGAAAACTGAGGTTACCAATAAGCCTGGATAGCGAATATCTATCACGAGATCACTGGTAACTTATAAATAGAGAACTCAAAAACAGTATTGGATATGTCTAAAGGCAACAGAACTATGAAACAGCGCAAATATCAACACATCCAACTGCCCATGTACACTCGCATCACCCTCCCCTCCCCTCCCCAGGAGTCAGGGCCTACCTTAAAATCCAGGTCCATGGCGTTATTTGAAATTTGAATTTGATTAACCAGTGAATAGTCAACCTCAGCAAATGGGTTAATTTTGAACCTTGCTAAGAACAGAGAGAAAAGAACATGAAATATAATGTGTAAGGAGGAACTGCAGAAGCTAGTTTACACCAAAGTCTTACACTTGACCCGAAACGCCACCCATTCCTTCTCTCCAGAGATGACGCCTGACCCGCTGAGTTACTCCAGCATTTTGTGTCTATCTTCAACATTAAATATAAAATATCAATACAAAAGATTTGAAATTCGCAAACCAGATTGTTTTGTTGGCTACCACCAGAGTGAAAGTTGAGGACTGCATTTGGCTTCTGTTCCAGGTCTACGTGTGGACTTTTAGTGGCACAGTTAGTCTGACTCATGACCTTCCCCAGCTCTTAATGAGTTGAGATGAAAACAATCAAGTTTGGCAGTGGCTCACACGATGAGCTTTTGCTTTAGTCCATATCAAGCCTGTTGCCAGGGCGTTCTCTTTCAGTTTCTAGAACACATCGCTAACTTCAGCAACAGTCTGGCTGTTGCTGAGGTCCTGATCCTTAACGATGAGTATTAGTTCTTTCACCACCAGAACCTGTCTTCCAATCCTTGTTGAGATTTATATCCCAAGGTTTAAGGGCCTGTCCCACTTGGGCCTCATTGTGATTTTGTGAATCCCCAAATCCTGGGGCGCTGCACGCGTAATGCACGCCATGTGCGCATCACATGCGTGTCATGACGCGCGCATTGTGCTTCGTGACGCGTAAATGATGTCGTGCAAATGACGCCCAACTTCTTTATGTTGTCACCTATGTATACAGACCTTCCATTCTTTTCAAATTACCGTACAAATGTTGTAATCTCATCTTTACTCCCCATATGGCATTGACAAAGTTAGGCTCAGTCATCTTTCTCTTTTAATACACCCCTGCTGACATTTTCCCATTCTCCGGTCTGCATTCCTCCTCAGAAACCAATCCCTCCCCTCAATCTAGCCCCATGGCCAACACCTTAATTGCCTTCAAAACGTTTCTAAGTCAATGGCCATTAATTGTTGGGTATAGGAGAGTGGATGGTATTGGGACAGAGTTAGATGGGTGATAGGTGGAGGTAAACAAGAAAAGGCCTATGAAGCCAGGTGGGGGGAGGGGAGAGTGGGGGTGGAGACAGCTTCCAGATGTGGCGGCGCTGTGATACGGCTGCGGCTCGCCTGCAGTCTGTCTGTATTTATTTTTTTGTGTTGTTTTTTTTTGTCTAGTTTAGTAATTTTTTTGGTTATTAGGTGGTGTTGTGTGTGTGGAGGGAGGGTGAAACAGGGCTTTCTGTCTCTTCCTTCGGGGGAATGCGACTTTTTTGTCGTATCCCCCTTCTCTTCCCCCGTCTGCGCTGAGGCCTAATGGCGGAGCTGGCGGCCTCCAACCTGCGACCGACCTTGAGGGTCCGGAGGTAGAGCCAGCCAGGACTCACCAACGCGAGGCTGGCCGTCTTCGAGCTGTGGCGACGTCCGGGTAGCGGCACGACTCGGCGCTCCGGTGAGGGCGGACGGCGCGGGGCTGAGACACTCCCGTGCGGGCGGCACGGCTACCGGCTGGAAGGCGCTCCCGTGGGGGCAGCCCGTTGCAGGGCTGAGACACTCCCGTGCGGGCGGCATGGCTACCGGCTGGAAGGCGCTCCCGTGTGAGCGGCCTGGGTCCCGGCTGGAAGGCGCTCCGGTGAGGGCGGACCGGCTCCCGGCTGGAAGGTGCTCCCGTGGGGGCAGCCCGGTGCGGGGCTGAGACGCTGCCGTGTGGGCGGCCCGGTGCGGGGCGGAGACGGTGCTCCGGTGGCTGAGGCGGCGTTCTCGCAGCGGCGACCTGGATCCGGGGCTCGGCCGCGGGCCAGTGGATGACAATGTCGGGAGCTCGCAGGTCACAGGCTGGTGCCTGTTTTCCGGAGCACCCGTTGCAACAGCTGCGTCCGCTGGACTGGAGGGCGGCAGCTTCGACCACCCCCGGGCCGCGGAGCTTGAACCGCGGGACTGACTTACCATCGCCCGGTGGGGTATCGCCTCGGCGCAGAGGGAGAAGAGGAGGGAAGAGACAGTAACTCTAAGACTTTTGCCTCCATCACAGTGAGGAGGTGTTTGGTGAACTCACTGTGGTGGATGTTAATTTGTGTTTATTGTGTGTTGTTATTATTACATGTATGGCTGCAGGCAACAACATGACAAATAAAGGATTCAATTCAATTCAATTCAATTCTGGAGAAAAGGAAGCAGCCATCTTGAGAGAGTTTTTGGAAGGCGATGGCAGAATGAGGGAGAATGTAAAACAACATACTTTCCATGGTCTTTAGATTCTTTTCCAATCCCCTGAGTGCACTGGAGATTTTAGGACACATCTGTATCAAAGAAATAGTAAATGACAATGAGGAGATGACCATGTTTGACACAGGCTCCGCCATGAGTTATACAGCTCGAATGCTGTGCAAGTTAACAGCACAATTATTCAATATGAATGGTGAGGGAAGCTGACCTACCTGTTTGGTAAGGGCTTTACGAATGGGTTCCTCGAGGAATTTGCGGAACAGATTATACAACCATCTGCAAAGCACAATTTTACTTGGTGAAAACAAAATAAATCTTACCATTGTGCAGAAACACTCTCAAATACAAAAAAAGCATAGGTTAAGTGTAAAGGTAATATGTTACCTGTAGACTACGTTTGTGTGAATAAATTATACCACTTCATCATTAAACCTAACCAGATACCAACCAGTCTCTGAGTTACTCCAAAAATACCAGGAGCTCAACAACCCAGCCAGGTCTGACAGAGGTTTACAGTACATGCACCATCTCCAATCTTGTCTAATCCCTCCTCATTTAACCAGGTGGCCCCAGCTACTCCCCAGCTGTGCACTTGTCCTCATGCCCCCCTCCTCTCTGAACACCTACTATTCCCCCCCACCAAACCTCTCCTTGGTCTCCGTCTACTCACCTGCCCTCCTCCGACCCCAACCCCCACCCGTGTCGTGTCTTCACTTTCACCATCTCCCCCCCCTCCCGTACGCTTTTGGAATGTGGGAGGATACCGGATCACCCAGAAGAAACCCATGTGGACATAGGGAGAACATACACACTCTGTACAGACAGCACCCGTAGTCAGGATCGAAACTGGGTCTCTGGCACTGTAAGGTAGCAAATCTACCACTGTGCCACTCACTCTGCTGCCCTAATGCTACATAAGAAAAGGCATATATATTCTTCTACCCATTCCAATCCGTCTGTCCTTGGCCATCTCCATTACCAGAGGGAGGCCTCGTAAACTGGAAGAGCAACCCCTCGTATTCCCCTTGGGAAGCTTCAATCCAATCGCATGAATACTGGATTCTCCAATTTCAGGAATTCAATCTTCCAACACCTTTGTTTCCGCATCCTCCCCTCCTCCCTAAGCCAGATTCTTTACACTCCTCCATCCATTCATCGTCGACCTCTCCCAACTCAAGATCTCTCATTTGTCTTGCCTTTCCCCTCCTATTCATTTCTACCCACCATTCTTCCCTCTGGTAATACATTTCACCCCCCCACCTTTTATTAATCAGATCTTTTCTTCTCTACTTCCCACCTGTAGCCTTGGCTACTATCTTCACCCTTTTCTACTCCATCCAACTTATCTGCCAATCAACCCCTCCTTTCAATTGCCAACTCTTGCCCCACCACTTCTCCTCACTTCTTTCTACCTGCTATCTCCGTTCTACCCCATCAGTCTGAAGGAGTCCCTACCCAACATGACTTTGGTCCATTTCCCTCCACGGATGCTGTTACATTGTTGCCCAAGTGGAAGATGGGCCCGGTGGGTTGGATGGTCTCCGTTTGCAATGTAACAACTTTGCATTGGCACCTTTCCCTTCAGCAACAAACTCTGAAGATCAATAGCACTTGCATGAGGTTGCCTTCGAACAGCACCTGGACTTCACCTGCGCCCGGCACCACATTGTGACAACACTTCATCAATGCTCTGTGTCAACGCTATCCCAAACACCTCAATGAGTCTCCCACCGGTAGACTTGGACTCAGGATTCCTCCCCATTTGCTCTTCACATTTACCACCAGGATGTATTTATTAAGGCAACATTAAATATTTCATGTGTCCATTTGCCATGGTCTTTGGTTTCAGATTTCAAGACCATCAATTGCACTTCCAAAATAAATCAGGATGAACTGGAAATCCTCAGCAGGTCAGCCAGCTTCCATGAGGGGCAAACTGAGCTATAATTCCAGGTTGATGGTATTGCATGTTTGCATGCTTCTATTTCTGTGTTGTTGTGATTGTGACAACTGAGCACTAAGCAAAGGGCTCATTCGAGTCTTAACCTCTGTGGGTCAGAAGAGTTAAGTGGGAAATAATGTATGGGGTGGATGATTTTCCCATCTCAATATATGGTGACCTCAAGAATACAAGACTACTGGCGTCTCCAACTCAGCTCTGCCCTCAGTCCTTCTCTCTCCCTCTTTCTTCTCCTTTATCAGCCTCCATAGTCTTACAACACAGCATATTGACCCACTGCCCACCGCTTACTGTAATCCCACCTAATTCATGTATTCACCATTCAACCAATACTAGACTAAGTGGCACCCGTTGGATCCCAGCATCACATGGGAGGGCTGGTCCCCCAATGCAATATTCCACCTCTCCACCAATTCCAATATTGGTGGCCAGTGGGGGGGGAAGACTTTCTGGAGCGCTATTATGGATGTTGTGGGCTGAAAGGACTGGTTTCCAGAGGGCTAGTATGGACATTGTGGGCCGAATGGATTCTTGGGCTGGCGGCTCAGTCACTCAAGCCTGTTGAGCTGGCAGCTCACTCACTCATGGCTGGTGGGCTGGCAGTTGACTCACGGCTAGTCCTTGAAATTCCATTTCAAGCAGGGTGCAAGGCCACCAAATTCAAAAGCAGTTTCATACCATTTCAAGCCGGGTGCAAGACACTAAAGACAGCAAGTCGTGACCTCTCCCTCCCCATCTTGCAGAGACTGAGCCACGCCCACACTTCCGGGTTTTATAGTCCCTCCCCCTCCCACCAGAAGGGGCGTGGCCTTCATACCATGATTGACAGGAGAGACAATCTCAACATATTTTAAACACTAATAAGTCTTTTATTTTTCATCGATGGGAAAACTCCTCGGCACTTGATGAGCAGAGGGGGACTGAGTAAGATGGCCAAAAATCACAGCCGCACGTTGTAGCGTTTTTTTCTAAAATCAATATAAAGCGTAAACAAGAAGTGGTCAAGATTAGACTTTTAATTATATAGAAGGCAAGGCAACTTTAGTTAGGAAAGGCAACTTTAATTAGGCAAGGCAACTTTAATTTGGCAAGGCAACTTTAATTAGGCAACACAGCTTTAGCATTTACAAACCAAAGGCAACACAGCTTTAGCATTAACAAACCAAAGGTAACACAGCTTTAGCATTTCCAAACCAAAGGCAACACAGCTTTAGCATTTACAAACTATATTTTCAAAACACATTAAGGGCACTGACAGGTCAGTAAAACCACTCACAGTTTAGTAGTTCAGTGTTATTCACAGCTCAGATTGAGAGACATGACGCTCTCGCTCCCCCATCTTCCAGAGACTGACTAAGGCACTCAACACTTCCGGGTTTTATAGTCCCTCCGGAAAGGGCATGGCCTTCAGGAGAGAGAATCTCAACATTTTTTAAACACTAATAAGTCTTTTATTTTTCATTGATGGGAAAACTCCTCGGCACCTGATGAGCAGAGGGGGACTGAGTAAGATGCCCAAAAATCGCAGCCGCACGTAGTAGCATTTTTTTTCTAAAATCAATATAAAGCGTAAACAGGAAGTGGTCAAGATTAGACTTTTAATTATATGGAAGGGAAGGTAACTTTAGTTAGGCAAGGCAACTTTAATTAGGCAAGACAACTTTAATTAGGCAAGGCAACTTTAATTAGGCAACACAGTTTTAGCATTTCCAAACCAAAGGTAACACAACTTTAGCATTTCCAAACCAAAGGCCACACAGCTTTAGCATTTCCAAACCAAAGGCAACACAGCTTTAGCATTTCCAAACTATATTTTCAAATCACATTAAGGGCACTGACAGGTCAGTAAAACCACTCACAGTTTAGTAGACATGTGTTCAGTGTTATTCACAGCTCAGATTGAGAGAGATGACCCTCTCGCTCCCCCATCTTGCAGAGACTGACTAAGGCACTCAACACTTCCGGGTTTTATAGTCCCTCCGGAAAGGGCATGGCCTTCAGGAGAGAGAATCTCAACATTTTTTAAACACTAATAACTCTTTTATTTTTCATTGATGGGAAAAATCATCTTGTCCTGCACAGCGGAGGGGGACTCTGAGTAAGGTGGCCAAAAATCACAGCCGTAAGTGGCAGCGTTTTTTCTAAAATCAATATACAGAACAGGAAGTGGTCAAGATCAAACTTTTAGTAATATAGGTAATGACTGATTATCCTATTGACCCACACATCTTTGGGATGCGAGGGGATCCAGAGCATCAGCGGGAAACCCACATGGGAGAATGGTTAAACTACACACAGACCGCGACTGAGGTCGGGATCGAACCTGGATCACAGCCGCGGCTCTACTAGTTGCGCCAAAAAGGCTTCCGTTTCTGGAGATCTCAAAAGACAGGAAAAGAGCCAGAGTTATCCGGCCCAAATCATTGATTCTGCTTCCTTTTCCATGGATGGGACCTGATCCGCTGAGTAGGAACAGCATTTTGGGCAGTTTCCATTAAATATCTGACAGTTTTGACAGCCAGCAAGGTGGAGGATATTGCATAGTTTGCTGGCAATTTATTATAGAATTGGCTTTTCTATTATACCAGATGGATTCCTCTCCCTGATACCCAGAATCAACGTCATGGAGCTATATGGCACAAAACAAACATTTTGAAGCAAAGATGAAGAAAACAAGCATGTCCAATTTTTCCTTGTAGCTAACACCCTCTAGCCCAGGCTCCATCCTGGTAAATCTCCTCTGCATCCTTTCCCAAATCTCCGCATCCTTCCTGTATTGGAGCAACCCGGACATTACACAATATTCCAAATACATCCAAACCAAAGTCCTGTGAAGCTGCATCATGATACGAAAGAACATGGGGGTGAGAAAACAAGAGCGCAAGAGAAAACTTAAATATTCTGAGGTTTCTATTCTAAATGATTGTGTACATTACCGATTTCTTTTGGTGAACTTGAAGTCTACTTTCCCAACATTGGTTGAGCAGGCAACGCTTTGGAGAGCTGGGCGGCCAGTGCTGTCACGGGTCATTCCTATCTTCTGTGATATTGACAGACGACTCACAGACACGTCAAATGATCCACTCATCTGACTGTGAGGAGATATGAGGAGATGCCATAAGTCATCAGATAATTAACCATTGGAAGACAAACTTATTAATGAACGGAGATGCATTGCTCTGCCAGTATTTATTGTCCCTGGCATTAAACCCCACTCTATGTGGATCCAGAGAGATATAGTTTTGAGAAGTTGATACATTTTGTGGGAATTGCATAATATTTGCTTCAGAGAAACAGGTTGTTCAGCCCATTAGTTTTGTGCCAGAGATTATGCTGTCCCATGAATCTCATTACCCCTCTTCCAACCACCATAAGGTCCAATTATGATGGAGCTGTTGATCAGTCATTCCAGTCTATGTCCTGCGGCAGTCACAGAGCTAAGGTCCGGGGAACCCACTGCCAGAGTTCTTTGGGGACTCCTGGCCTGATATCACCGGTCTTTTCAAGCACTTGCCAAGTTTGATGTGGCTTGTTAATTACATTACAATGATTTATTGTGTAACTCAGTAAGTCTACGGACTTTGCTCCTACCACCTTCAGTCTGTCTGTAGACAGCTCCATAACTGCCTGGGATTGTCTGCCTCGACTGCAAGTGGAGTTTCAGATATAAAACACTGCTTAAAACACAGGACAGACAACATTCTGGAGGGGAGCTTCGACCGCCGGCCCTGCAGTCTACGGTGCTTCTGGCTGCAGCGGGGACTTTAAAACTTGACCGCCGGCCTGCGGCCTACAACAACTTAAAGCCGCGGTCTCCGGTGAGGAAGAGCCGATCCTGGACTGACTGGACTCTGGTCCTGACCACGGGGGGGAAATGGAGGAGGACTGGCCAAATTTTGTGCCTTCCACCACAGTGGTGAATGCTGTGGTGGATGTTTGTGTTACAGTTTTATTGTGGTTGTGTGTTCTTTATTATTGTATAGCTGCAGACAACCCAAATTTCCACCAGCCTGGCTGTGTGGCAATAAATTATATCTAATCTAATCTAATCTAATTCACCCAACACCAAGGGAATTTTCTTGGCTGATTGCCTGCCTGACAATCAGCTTGGTCATGCGGAGAGCAGAGTACGGAGCAGGATTCGGAGCCCTGGGTGGAACATGATGTGAGTAAGCTTCCAACTCAAGGCCTCCAGGAGAGAGGGAGTGAAGCAGTCTGATAACTTGGGCATGGAGGGAAGTGCCTGGGGGAGTTGGAGCCTTGCAACCGATCTGCCTTTATTTATAGATGGAATTTCATGGTTAGATTAAAATCCCCAACATTCTTTCCACAAAATTGTTTATAATTTACAAGCTCATTGGATTAAAGAAATATATTGCAGTAGGCACTGAATTGGATGTTTTGCAATAGGTCTAGCAATCAAATGGTGTATCTTCTCCAATTATCGATGATAGAACTTGCATCACAAAATTAGATCAGACAAGGGAGACACATTAACGCTGCCTAAAGATATTAATGACAGATTTTTACAATACCCTGTACTATCAAAAACTGTACTCATCTAAAATGACAGAACAATCAGCACGAATGGAAACATTTTTACAGAAATGTAATCTTACGGGTTTAGATCTGAAAGAGAGAGAATTACTAGGTGCTGAAATTACGGTAAAATAAATCGAAGAGTCAATTAGATCTTTAAAAAACGGATAGGCTGCAGGTCCCGATGGCCTAAGCTCTGATTTTTATTAAAAAATTTATGATCTGATTTCTCCACGTCTACATACACTATATACATACGCTTACACTCAACAGAAACTACCAGAAACTCTAAATGAATCTACAATCACACTTAAGCGGCCTTTTCACGGGGCGACTTGACGCAAGAGTTAACCAGAGTTTAACATCGTGGGAACCTCGTGCGATAACAGTACGGCATTCGTGGACCACCGTAGCGCTAACGGCAGGTAATCGTGTATCTTGGTCACTCGGGAGAAAATTTAAGAAAGTTTGAATTTCTCCAAGAGTGACTTATACACTTGTGGTTGAGCATTGCAACATTATATGGACGTAGTGGCCAGTGCGATATCCGTAATAACTCTTGCGGGTACCGTGGGAACTCCTGCGAACGGTGAACCCGGAAGCTGGACAGAGGGGACAGAAAAGGTGAGTAAAAAAGGTGGTCTCAATATCGACAAGGGAACATGTGTCCTTCGAGGACGTCCCACCTAATTGTCATTGTTGGATAATCTTTTTAACAGGAACACTTGCAGAGATGGCTCCCAGAAAATCTCAAAGAAAGGGGGTAAAGCGTGTCAGAGATGTTTTTGCCATGTTGCTCTATTCAGTTTCTATATTGTTTCAGTTTCTATATCTATATTGTTGCTCTATTCAGTTTCCCAGGGGGTCGGGACGGGACTGGAGTTGGGAGGGAAAGGTGGGGGAGTCGAGGGAGAGGAGGGGGAGACAGATGGGGGTGTCTTCATTTACTGGCGGCGGGTGTCTGTCACTGAAACAGGCAGGTGAGATTTCACATCCACCTTGTGTGTGCCTCTCTCTCTCTCTCTCCCTCCCTCTTACACAGGCTGAGAGACTCTGCCTCTGTGAGTGTACGTCTCTTTCTCCCCCTCTCCCACACACAGTAAGACCGAGGTACTGTGCTCAGTCCATCTGTGTCTCCCACATACACAGTAAAACATGTCTCCAAATGAGCCAATTCAACCAAGGGAGGATATTTATAGTGTGTGAAAAAAAAAGTTACATCATTTGTGTCACGTGTAGTTCACGATGTTCATTCAAGATTTAACGCGAAAGCTCGGGAGACGGATAAGTCACTCGCACAAATAACAGAAATGCCGAGTACCGTGGGAACTCTTTATCTACCCCCCGTTATATCGTGCGAGACTCGTACTGGACCACGACCACTTCACTCTGGTGACGTCTTGCGTCAACTCGCCCCGTGAAAAAGCCCCATTACAGTATACCAAAAACTGATAAGGATCTTGAAGACCCAGGTTCATATAGAGCAATAGCTATCTTGAATACTGATCAGAAAATATTAACCAAAATCCTATCTCATAGATTGAGCTTAGTGATTAACAAATTAATACACCCCGACCAAACAGGTTTTATTCCAAAGCGTTATTCATTTTATAATCTGAGAAGACTATTCAATATTATATACTCAAATAGAATTCCTAATGCAGATCTAGCAATTATTTTGTTAGATGCTGAAAAAGCATTTGACCAGGTAGAATGGTCATATTTATTTTCGGTGATGGAAAAATTTCAATTGGGAGAGAAGTGCTGTACATGGGTTAAACTGTTATATTCTAACCCAACAGCTAGAATATTAACAAACCAAATGTTATCAACTAAATTTAATCTTTCTAGAGGTTGTAGACAAGGATGTTCACTATCCCCACTATTATTTGCTCTTGCAATTGAACCATTAGCAGAAAGCGTTAGAGCCAACCCATAAATACACGGGTATAACACTAAAGACACAAGGAATAAAATCTCTTTATGTGCAGATGATGTATTAATATATATTACAATGTTAAAAACCAGTATTCCAAATCTATTAAATCAAATAACTCAATTTGGTCAGTTTTCAGGATATAGAATTGGAATAAATGCGAAATCATGCCAATAACAAAACTCAATTTACATACATTACAACAATCCCCTTTTAAAATAGTTAAAGATAAACTTAAATATTTAGAATTATATGTAACTAAGACATATACGCCTTTATTTAAATTAAACTTTCCACCCTTACTGAATAAACTACATAAGAATATTCAGCATTGGAAAACACTTCCCATTTCAATGCTTGGTAAAATTAATGCTATAAAAATGATCTTCTTACCGCAACTATTATACCCATTTCAATTAATTCCGATATATATCCCCAATTTTTTTTTTTTAAAGTCGATTCCATTGTTACAAGCTTTATTTGGGATTATAAGAATCATAGAATAAGCAAAAAACATTTATGTAAATCAAAGATAAATGGAGGTTTAGCCTTGCCAAATTTTTTGTTTTATTTTTGGGCAGTCCATATTAAAAATATGAATTTCTGGCTGGAAGAAATGGATCAGCAACCAGATTGGTTAAGGATGGAAAAGGAAGACTGTTTACTTTTTGAAATTGGTTCGATTATGTTTGATCCCACAAAACTGCACAAAGAAACCTATAGGGAAAATCCTATAATACATAGTGGAATACGAATTTGGAAACAACTAAAAAAAGCTTTAAGATTGGATAATATACCACTATGTCTTCCCATTGTAAACAATCCTTTATTCAAACCATCCATATTGGATAAAGGTTTCACACAATGGAAAAATTACGGAATTAAAAAGATTGATTATAGGAAAGGCATTTTACTTTCTATTCAAGAGTTACAACAGATCTATGGACTACACTCAAATAATTTCTTCAGATATCTACAAATTAAAGATTATGTTAAATCTAATACACAAATTTATAGGACTAGGGAACCAGAAATTCTTGATGAATGTTTGAATAAGCATCCTAACACTGAAAAATGAATAACGTATATTTATAACACCCTTTTAGACAGCGAGGTACCATCGATGGAATTATATAGATACACATGGGAAAATGAATTAGGTCAACCTATAACAAAAGATATTTGGGTCGAAAGTCTACAATATATACATCAATGCTCGTTTAATGCCAGACATGCTTTAATACAATTTAAATTCTTACACAGATTACATTACTCCAAAATAAAACTAAATAGAATCTTCCCACATATTTCTCTTATTTGTGATAAATGTCTGCATCTAGAGGCCAATTTAACACATACTTTTGCAAATTGTACAAAAATTAAAAATTTCTGGATTGATATTTTTGGAATAATTTCTGAAGTTGTTAATACTAAATTGGATCCAGACTCAAAACTAATAATACTTGGAATATCAGAACAAAGTTTAACACTCACAACAAGCCAAAGAAACTTCCTCGACTACAGTATAATAACTGGGAAAAAATTAATATTAAAATTTTAGAAAGGCCCTATAACCCCCACAATTAAAATGTGGATTGTGGAAATGTCAGAGACCCTAGATCTGGAAAGAATTAGACTTGTCTTAATGGACATACAAGAACTTTTTGTTAAAATATGGTCTCCATTCATTAATTATTTGAAGGGATAGATTGGCCCAGCACGGAAACCCAACTGAAGCTTGAACTCAGGATTAGATGAAAAGTTATATTTTATAATCTACGAACCTATCTCTAATGACGTATTATTAGTAATTCATTCCACTTTTTTTTCTTTTTTGACATTTGTAATTCTTTTTTTTTCTTTCTCTCTCTTTCTATTTATATAAAAAAACTAGAAGCAGAATCAATCCACAATTGAACATTTTAATAATGTATGATTGATGTACATGAAAAGTGTTTTACTATAATATGTAATTATACTCTACCATAATATGTTTGCTTCTAATAAAAATATTAAAAATACAATTTAAAAAAAGAACTTGCATCACATCCTTCAAATTCATTTTATAAAGTGCTGCAGTGACCAATAGCGGGTAGAATGATAAGAGTTGAGCAACAGCCTCTGTTCCCTTGGGCAAGGGAAGGTAACAGGAGACAGATTACAGCAATTCCCTAGTCCAACACGAAACAGAGAGTGGACAGCACCCTGGAATTGATCAAGTTACTCCAAAAAGATCAGAAGAAAAATAACCAAAGGTAAAACAAAGACGGAATACTTACAAAATGAACTTTTGAACACTAAAGTCACCCTTCACACCAATGAAACCATTTGTGATGGAGAGCTGAATGCCCCGGCCAGCAGAGAATTTCAGAGTAGACTGCGGTAAACCCAACTTGTAAATGCGTATCCTGCAGACAAGATTGGTGCAATGAGTTAACTTTTTATTCTCATCATAGTTAGAGACGGACAGGATAAAGGGAGAAGTAGTTTTAAAGAGAATGCTGTTTTTTTTTTAATTGATTCTTTTTATTTTTATTTACAGGAATTTAGATAAAAATCAAACTCACAGTACATTTAAAATGCAGATACTAGGAACACAAGATGAGCATCACTTCCACCTATGTTCCTCTGGCTTCACAATTTGCACTTCTATCCTTATGCACTGAGTCTGTCTTTTCGTCTTTGTTACTTTTAGTGTGTTTTAAAAAGTATGTGTTAATGTTCTCTGGTTTGTTTTATGTGGGGGTTGAGGGGGGGGGGGGGTCAGGAAAAACCTTTTTTCAGTCTCTTACATTGCCGGAGATGTGATTTTTTTCCGGATCGTATCTCCGGTGGCTTTGCGGCCTAACATCATGGAGCTGGCGGCCTTGCTCGAGACTGACTTTGAGCCCCACCGCAGGGCCGTGGACTTACCATCGGAGCCTACGATCCTTTGCCTGGGATCGACGCTCCAACCACGGCCTGCTGATTTCACCATCCAGGAGCTCGCAGTCTCGGGTAGAGACTGATGTCAGGAAGCTCCAAAGTCGCAAGAGGTTCGACTAGCCCCGAAAAAGAGAGATTTCAGATTGATGTCATTGGATTTAACTTCAGGAGAGTTTAGCAGAGAGGGGAACTAATTGAAACCTATAAAACCTGACTACACAAACATTGGTCAGTGTTGCAGACATTGAAGAAGGCGGTCAAAGGATACAGCTGGATATAGATGATCAGTTACAAATATGGATGGTGAAATGGCAGATAGATTATAATTCAAGCAAATGTGGGGTGAGATTTTGCACCTTGGGAGGTAGAATGTAAAAATGTAATGTTCATGGCAAGTCCATTTTGGAACATTGCTGTATCATGTCAATAACTGCTTGAAAGTGGCAACACAACTATATAGAGGGTAAAGAAGGCAGAAGCAATGTTTATCTTCAGTGGTCGGGGCATAAGAATCAGGAACTAATATTGCAGCTTCCTCAAACTTTTATTCTGCTGCATTTGGGTATTGTGTGCAGTTCTGGTTGCCCCATTACAGGACAAATGTTGACGTTTTGGAGAGAGTGCAGAAGCGGTTTACCAGGAAGCTGTTCTGGATAAGAAAGTATTAGCTATGATGAAAGGTTGGTCAAATTTGGAGGCTGAGGGGAGACCGGATGAAAGTTTATGAAATTACGAAAGGCACAGTCAGAACTTTCTTTACTCCCAGGCGGAAATGTCAAATGCTAGAAGGCGTAGCTTTAAGGTCAGATGAAGAATGTTTAAAGGAGATGTGCGGGTGATGGATACCTGGAACATACTGTTTATTGCTGCTGCCAAACATCAGCTGAACACAAGACATGGTATTTACAAAGCAGCATAATCAATCTCAGTTGAAGGTAGTTAATCCACCAGCTCTAACAATTGGATTTAACAGCTGATATACGTAAACTGAAATATACCACTCACGATTTGACAGAGTATTCTATGTCGCCGATAATCACTACGTTCACTTTACCGCTCATATTTGGAATCTGTATCTCTCGCAACTTCTGTTGCAACACACCGATCCCAACCCGTCGTCCTGTATGACAAAAAACATGCAAGAATTCAGTGCACAGCGGGGTTTGGATCAATACAGCCATGCTCTTGGTTACACTCAACCCTCTCCCACACGGTACCACTGCACAAGGTTGACTGGATACTCACATCAGTCCAGTTACTGATGCCAAGGGCTACATAGCCAAGTAGCAGGAGTGTCTGAAGTTACACAGAGGGAACCCTCCTCCAACCCCATCTAACTGTATCCATTGTTCAAGGTGTGGACTCTTATATTCTATCGGCGAGACCAAATGTAGGCTGGGCGATCGTTTCGCTGAACACCTTCATTCAGTGCGCCTGGACCTGCTCGATCTCCCGGTTGTCACAAACTTTGATTCCCCTTCCAATTTCCACACTGACCTCTCTCTGTCCTAAGGCCTCCTCCATTGTCAGAGTGAGGCCAAACACAAATTGAAGGAACAGCACTGCATATATCGCTTGGGCAGTTTACAACCCAGTGGTATGAATATTGACTTTTCTAACTTCGCTCTCTCCATCCCTCCCCCACCTCAGTCATACCAGCTTCAAAGTCTCACCTCAAAGCTAGCAATGGCCTGTTTCCTTTAATCATCGTTACTTTTTTGCATATCTTTCATTTATTTGTCATATACGGTAATCGAATTTTACTGTACCTTAATTGGTGCACGTGACAATGACCTTTGACCTTTCTATCTCTCTACCTCACCATCTATATCTCTCGTTTTCCTTTCCCCTGACTTGCAGTCTGAAGAGGGTCTCGACTCAAAGTATCACCTATTCCTTTTCTCTGGAGATGCTCACTGACCCGCTGAGTTACAGCAGCTTTTTGTGTCTATCATTCCATGCTACACACTCAAGCTTTTGGTTAATAACGTATGATTAATAGTATTGCTGTCAAGACTGAAAATGCTGGAAATATTCAGCACCAGAGGAGGGAAAATGGAAATGACCCATGAGTCTTCCCTCATCCCGTTTACAAACCGGTGGAATGAAATTGATTTCTCTAACTTCAAGTAATCCCTGTATCTCCTCTCTCTCCATCCCTCCCCCACTAGAGTTGTCACACTAGTTGCACTGTCGTTCTGGTGAGTTTCATTGTCTGTATAACTTACTTGTTTTCACCTAGGCCTCAGCCAACAATAGACCAATTTCTTGATCATCGTTACTTTTTGCATATCTTCCATTCATTTGTTCCATATCTCTCTCCGTTCATATTCCATGTTTCCCTTTCCTCTGACTCTCAGTCTGAAGAAGGGTCTCAACCCAAAACGTTACCTATTACTTTTCTCCAGAGATGCTGACTGACCCGCTGAGTTACTCCAGCTTTTCGTGTCTATCTTCATGTGATTACAATACTCATTTCTGCAAGGCTTGGGGTGTGAACTTTAAATGTTCGATGTTCTGCTCGTGAAACTTTACAATGAAAAGGAGGCAGTACATCTGGATTTTACATCCTCATTAACTGGATGGTGTTAAATGCTTTTATAGGTAAGTTTACAAGTATAAAGTATAATCGTGGGTTAATACTTGACAATATAGATGTGACCATATTGATTTGTTCCATTGGCCACTCGTATTAGTACCAAAGTATGCATTAGTGCAGGATTGGGAGATTAATGAATATCGGTAACATTACTAGACAAGGCATGCCATTGGACATGTTTCTGTCCCCGATTACATATTATTATACCATTGTATGCACTATTATGCCAGGTATTAGTACTGTTTCAGGATTGCACATCTTGCAGTATTACAATATTACAGTATTACAATAATACAGTATTACCCTGCCCCAAATATAACGCTGCCTATTTCCTTCGCTCCATAGATGCTGCCGCACCCGCTGAGTTTCTCCAGCATTTTTGTCTACCTTCGATTTTCCAGCATCTGCAGTTCCTTCTTGAACACCCAAATATTTCACACCATGGCTAGCTGTAGAGGAGGCGTTTGAAAGCAATAAGATCAGAGAAAATTGGAGTGATTTAGTTTAGTTTAAAGAGTATAGGAGCAAGGAGGTCCTACTGCAGTTGTACAGGGTCCTAGTGAGACCACACCTGGAGTATTGTGTGAAGTTTTGGTCTCCTAATTTGAGGACGGCCATTCTTGCTATTGAGGTAGTGCTGCATAAGTTCACCAAGTTAATTACCAGGATGGCGGGACTGACATATGATGAAAGAATGGCTTATATTCACTGGAATTTAGATGGATGAGAGGGGATCATATAGAAACATATACAGTAAAATTCTTAAGGGATTGGATGCAGGATAGATGCAGGAAAAATGTTCCCGATGTTGGGGGAGTCCAGAACCAGGGGTCACTGTTTAAGAATAAGGGGTAGGCCATTTAGGACTGAGATGAGGAAAAACTATTTCCATCCAGAGAGTTGTGCATCTGTGGAGTTCTCTGTCACAGAAGGCAGTGGAAGCCAATTCACTGGATGTATTCAAGAGAGTTAGATATAGCTCTTAGGCCTAAAGGAATCAAGGGATATGGGGAGAAATCAGGAACGGGGTACTGATTTTGGATGATCAGGCATGATCATATTGAATGAGGGTGCTGTCTTGAAGAGCCAAATGGCCTACTCCTGCACCTATCTTCTGTTTTCTAAGATACAGCACGGAAACAGGCACTTTGGCCCAATAAGTCAGTGTGTTGACCATCAATCACCCATTCTGTCTAGTACCACTTGCTCATCCACTCCCTAAACTCTTCAGATGAGTTTAACGTACAAACCTGCACATCTTTGTGATGTGGAAGAAAACGAGGGCGCCCAGAGGAAACACATGTGGTCACATGGGGAACATGCAAGCTTCACAGAGACAGCACCCACTGTCAGGATCAAACCTGGGTCTCTGGTGCTTTGTTGGGCAGCAGCTCGACCAGCTGCGCCACTAAGGTGGTTCTGAGGGCCCAGCCTGGGTCATGCAGGTCAAAGGAATTCAGCAAGGCTTGGTTTCACAGACATTCAAAAATAATAAAAACAGATGTAGAATAATTCATGGAGCCAGTGACATAGAGGACCCTGGTGGCCAACAATCGGGAAGGGGCCAGTGCAGAGGATTGGGCTCAGTAATCAGAAAGGGTGCCAGTGATGGGGAGATGGTCAGGAAACCAGGGGTGCGGTGAAACACAGGGAGACAGCAGATAGGTACAAGGGGCTACTGAATATGCCAGGTGCAAGTGCTAAAAGGCTCATTGGAAACCAATCTTTATGGAGTACAAAGATCTAGTTCTTTGAGCTCAGAGAGTCAATGGAAGAATAAAGAGTCATGGATGTGGACAAGGAGCAAGTGGGTAGAAGGGGAGTTGAGGGCTTCAGCAGCGAGGCAGGGGAGACAGTGGAGATGTACAGCGAGCCAATGGATGCCTACATGGTGCAAATGCTATAGAGCACAGGGAACCAGTGCAGAGGCACGGGAGTCAGTAGTGGTGAAGAGGGACTAAGAGAACCACACAGAATGAATAAACCCCTGTTATCTGCAGCTGAGTATGAGTGAATAATGCATGTGTGCAGTGTATTTCTGTGCAGGTGATGGAAGATTTGTTAGTGATAGGTGTGGGAATTAAGAAAGAATCGGAGCTGCAAGCCTCTCCGGTGGAGAGATGTCCACACTCACCATAGTCCAAAGCTTTCTGCGTTACTCTCACTTTCAAGCCTGGGTTTGTACACAAGATGCACGAGGCAAGAAACAGGAGAGCGGTCGTCACAATCCAAAGTCTGGGCAACATCTCCACTTGATGTCTCCGCTGAGATAGAGCGAGACAGCAGGTCACTGATGGACCGAGTCTATTTAAACAGGTACAAAGCAGAAGCTGCTGAAATACTTTGAATTTGGCGTTCGTTACTTGATGCTTGCTTAATTTCCTGAATTTCTGGGGGGGGATGGGGGAAGAGAGTAAGCTGCTCAGAAGTGGCATAATGACCAGTGCCACAGTGGTGGAGAATGTTGGTATGAGTGCACTGGTTCCTCACATAATGGAGGGACTGATCTGGCATTTGAGACCAGAATGGAACAACAGTGGGTCGCCCAAGAACTGTCGTAAAGCCTCTGTTAAAGAAACCAAATTTAGACAGTGGGCCACTGATTAATTACAGACCCATATCAAATCTATCCTTTATGAGCAAGGTGTTGGAGAAGGTGGTATTCAAACAAATACAACACTTTCTGAATCAAAATAACATTTTAGAGAAATTTCAATCCGGTTTCAGAGAAAATTTCAATCTGGTTTTAGAGCAAATAACAGCCCTGATAAAAAATAGTCAGTGACCTTAGAGTTAGCACTGATGAGGACAAAGTCTCAGTGCTGAACCTCTTAGACATCACAGCAGCTTTTGTCACCATAGATTACAGTATTCTTATAGATCGCCTAGAAAATTGGGTCAGCCTGTCAGAACAGGTACTAAGTTGGTTCCAATCATATATAAGTGGAAGGAAGTACTTTGTTAGCCTTGGTGACTATGTGTCACAGCTGCATGATATATCGTTTGGTGTAGCACAAGGTAGCTGCCTTGGTCCATTACTCTTTTCCTTGTAAATACTGCAGCTAGGACGAGTTATCAGACAGCATAATGGAATTGTTCTAAGTTACGCCGATGACACTCAGTTACACCTCTCTGTCGAACCCACTGATGCAAATGCCTTGTTAATGGACCTTCTGCCTATTTTCCGTTAAAAAATGGATAAATGCTAACTTTCTTAAACTCAACGATGACAAGACTGAAATTTTAATACTTGGATCAAAACCCAAGAGAGAGATGTTACTCAGTAACTGGGAAATTTGACTGCCTTTGTCAAACAAGAAGTCACTAGCCTGGGGGTAAAAATTGACAATGATCTTAATTTAAAATCTCACATAAATAAGGTAACAAAAGTGAGCTTTCTATCACCTCAGAAATATTGCTAAAGTATGGCCTTTCTTAACAACATGACTGTAAAAAACTCAAGCAGACTTGATTACTGTTATGCCTTATTTACCGGTCTGCCTTCAAAATCCACCAACAAGTTACAGCTGATTTAAAATGCTGCAGCCCGACTTCTAACAAATACCAAGAAAATGGAACATATCACCCCAGTTTTATACTCCCTCCATTGGCTCCCTGTGAGATCCAGTATGAAAAGTGCTATACAAATAAAGTTATTAACTTCGCAAGCTGGGACTCTTCCTTGGAGCGCAGAAGGATGAGGGATGATCTTAAAGTGGTGTACAAAATCATGAATGGAATGGAATGGAACGGAACAGGTAGACGCACAGAGTCTCTTGCCCAGAGAAGGGGGGATCGAGAACCAGAGAACATAGATTTATGGTGAGGGGAGAAAGATTTAATAGGAACACGAGGGGTAACATTATCAGGCAGTGTGGTGGGTGTCTGGAACGAGCTGATGAAGGAGGTAGTTGAAGCATGTCGTATCGCACGTTTAAGAAACATTTGGATAGGTACATGGATAGGAAAGGTTTATGAGTGATATGAGCCAAATGTAGGAAGGTGGCACAGGTTTTGGTCAGTGTGAGCAAATTGGGTGAAAGGGCCTGCTGCCACGCTGTGTGACTGGGGTAAACACCTCTGTAGACTTCAGGCACAGACAAAAGACTACCAATGTGGGCTGGAAGAGCCTAGTGTTTCCAGAGATGAGATCCTCATTCAGTCAAAGGGGAACAAAAAGAAACTGAAGAATCTTGAAGCAGAATTTTTGCCGCTTCATAAGGAACGGGCTGCTTCAGAGCAAACACCATGCAGAAGAGGAATGTGGGGGAGATTGTGGGGGAGGAATATGAGATGATTCTAGACCAGTGAGTTCACCTTACTGTGTGTGCCAGTGTGTTCATTGCTGATCCGATGTCATGACAGTCGCCCCTAAGGTAAAGTCAAAATGCAAGCCAAAATTGTAAAAAAAGATGAATGTGGATACATCAGTCAGACTATGTCAGTGTGGGTATTCAAAGCCGTGGAGGGGGGAGGGGGGGGGGGGGGGGGGGGGGGGGGGAGATGGAAGAAGGGCAGACAGGATCAAATCCAGGATTCTGGTGCAGTAAGGCAGCAACTCTACAACTGAGCCACTGTGCATCCTATTGCAATTATGCAAGGCACGAGCAAGATTTCATTAAAAAATTCTGTGCAGTCTTTGTCCCGTTAATTAAAGAGATATTATTCCTGGAGGCAGTTCAGAAAACGATCACTGGGATGATCCCAGGCAAGAACGGATTACCTTGGTTCCACTGCCCAGCCATAAAACTTCAGATGAAGCCAACAGGGAACTTCACGTTCAGTCTTGGAAAAAACATTGGTCCATAATGTAAATGGAGACACACTGCTCCATTTAAGTTAATTCTTCATTAACTTAGTTGCTGCTGCAGCACCTCCTGAGTGACCAAGGTCAGGGCCGATAGGGGTTCCGTGTGGCAATGCATGGTTGGCAAACAAGAAGAACCAACGAGAGAGCAGGCTATTTTAGACTGGGTATTGAGTAATGAGGAAGGGTTAGTTAGCAGTCTTGTTGTACGTGCCCGCTTGGGCAAGAGTGACCATAATATGGTTGAGTTGGCAAACAAGAAGAGACCAACTCCAGGGTGGTCCTTTTCCTGACAAAATCCTAGCAGCACAGCCTCAACATAATTAACACCCTGCATTGTCAGAGGGACGTTGTGTCAAATACCTTGCTCCAAGCACTGGTACCTGCGAGATTGTACCACCATACTGAAGGACCTCAAAGATGTTCATGCCACCCAATACACCTATGACTGCTGGAGGGACCAATCTATGTGCAGCATCTGATCCTATCTGATCCAAAACAATGATCGATATCTGGATAACCCACTGAGTTACTCCAGCACTTCGTTTTTGTAAACTTGCATCTGCAATTCTTGGAAAACATAGATAATAGGTGCAGGAGGAGGCCATTTGGCCGTTCAAGCCAGCACCGCCGTTCATTGTGATCACAACTGATCATTCACAATCAGTAACCCATGCCTGCCTTCTCCCCATATCCTTTGATTCCGCTAGCCCCTAGGGCTCTATCTAACGGTATGTTAAATTCATCCAGTGAATTGGCCTCTACTACCTTCTGTGGCAAAGAATTCCACAAATTCACGACTCTCGAGGTGAAAACGTTTTTTCTCATCTCAGTTTTAAATGGCCTCCTTTTTATTTCTGGAGTGTGGCCCCCTGGTTCTGGACTCCCCCAACATTGAGAAAAAATTTCCTGCATTTAGCTTGTCCAGTCCTTTTATAATTTTATACGTTTCTATAACAACATTCCTCGTTTCTCCTACCCACACCATTGCCTCCATCCACATTGTCCCAAAACATCAACATCAACTGAAGCATTACTACAAGACAGTGTTGAAGCACTGAAGGACTGCACAAAACAGCACCTCATAAACAACCTGAAGGCTACATCAACTATTTAGTGTGCACAGTTTAAGGATTAACCCTGAATTGCACCATATTGCACCTGTGTAGACTCCTGTTTTTTTCCCACCGAAGCGGTCTGAAGAGAATGGCCAGGAGAACAAGGAGCTAAATAACTGTAAACCCACAGTCTTCCTGGATCAGAAGCTCCATCTTTCCTCAAAGGAAAATAAATAACTGCACACACAGCACCTTGAAGGGCGAGACCTAGCAGAAAACTCAGGATCAAATAACAGATTGGGAATAGAGAATTTGCGGGAGGCTCAAGAACTTACTGGCAATCGTGACATATTGGCCTTTACAGCAATGAAGAACCCAGCAATTGCTCCAATACTCATGGAAGGCAGGCACAGTTATCAGGGACAGAGACGCTGCCAATGGTTGGAGAAAGGAACATTTCAAAGACCTTCTCAACCATGACAGTGCTTGATGTGAATGTCTTCGATGCCATTTCACAGCAGCCTCTCTGGCCCAGCATTTCCACCACTATTGGGCAGGAAGTCAAGAAGACCATGACTGCGTGGAGATCGCATATTTTCCCTCTGATCATGTGATAACATACGAAGCACAAGATAGAAGCCGGAATTATCCTGGCCTCCCATACCTGTCCTGCCATTCAACATCATGCTGAATTGTCGCAAGATTCAACTCTGTCTGTATCTGTTTCCCATGACCCTGACTTGCCTGATCTTTCAAAGATTTATCTGCTCCTTCTTCCAATTTCCCCAATGATCGAGCCTCAACAACATGAGAATTCTAGGGATTCTCTGCCCTTTGTGAGGTTGTTTCAATGCACCACCATTTTAAATGACTACTTACATTTCACTGCACCTTATGGTGTATGTGACAAATACATTTGAACTTGAACTTGATTGCAGCAGCATCACAGGCATAGACTCAAACAACACACAAAAACATATAAATTGTGCAAAACAGGAAAAAGGAAAAGACTGCAATAACACAGAACATTAGCGCAATATATAATTAGAAAACAAGTCTGTGGTAGCACAAGAGGAGGGGGGGGGGGGGGGGGGGGGGGGGGGTGTGGAGCTGCAGTGTTCCGTTACTGTGGTGGTATTAATGGTTATGCAAGTCATTTCAAGAATCTGCTGGTTGCAGGAAAATAGCTGTCCCTGAACTCAGTGGCGTGGGAAGTCAGGCAATGATTGATGCCACCTTCCTGAGGCAAAATCCGCTTCAGTGAAGATTGCTGTCATAGGTCTGCATCAATACGCCAAGGCTTTTGTTTAACCTTTCTCACCACATCATTGTATTTCATTTCCAATGGTTTGGAGCTAATTTCCAGAAATAAGGATCGGCTGTTCAGTCTACGCCAATGGTGTTCCACAACCAAGGTGATCCCATCCTCTGTGGTTGACCTGCAGTACACAGATACTGACATCAACATACAGTGGCTTGCAAAAGTATTCATACCCCTTGAATTTTTCCACATTTTGTCACGTTACAACCACAAACCTAAATGTATTTTATTGGGATTTTATGTGATAGGCCAACACAAAGTGGTGCATAATTGTGAAGTGGAAGGAAATTGATACATGGTTTTCAACTTTTTTACAAATAAAAAACTGAAAAGTGTGGCGTGCAAAAGTATTCAGCCCCCCTGAGTCAATACTTTGTAGAACCACCTTTCGCTGCAATTACAGCTGCAAGTCTTTTGGGGTATGTCTCTACCAGCTTTGCACATCTAGAGACTGACATTTTTGCCCATTCTTCTTTGCAAAATAGCTCAAGCTCAGTCAGATTGGATGGAGAGCATCTGTGAACAGCAATTTTCAAGTCTTGCCAGATATTCGCAATTGGATTTAGGTCTGGACTTTGACTGGGCCATTCTAACACATGAATATGCTTTGATCTAAACCATTCCATTGTAGCTCTGGCTGTATGTTTAGGGTCGTTGTCCTGCTGGAAGGTAATCCTCCACCCCAGTCTCAAGTCTTTTGCAGACTCTAACAGATTTTCTTCCAAGATTGCCCTGTATTTGGCTCCATCCATCTTCCCATCAACTCTGACCAGCTTCCCTGTCCCTGCTGAAGAAAAGCATCCCCACAGCATGATGCTGCCACCACCATGTTTCACAGTGGGGATGGTGTGTTCAGGGTGATGTGCAGTGTTAGTTTTCCGCCACACATAGCATTTTGCATTTAGGCCAAAAACTTCAATTTTGGTCTCATCTGACCAGATAACCTTCCTCCACATGTTTGCTGGGTCCCCCACATGGCTTGTGGCAAACTGCAAACGGGACTTCTTATGGCTTTTTTTCCAACAATGGCTTTCTTCTTGCCACTCTTCCACAAAGGCCAGATTTGTGGAGTGCACGACTAATAGTTGTCCTGTGGACAGATTCTCCCACCTGAGCTGTAGATCTCTGCAGCTCCTCCAGAGTTACCATGGGCCTCTTGGCTGCTTCTCTGATCAATGCTCTCCTTGCCCGGCCTGTCAGTTTAGGTGGACGGCCATGTCTTGGTAGGTTTGCAGTTGTGCCATACTCTTTCCATTTTCGGATGATGGATTGAACAGTGCTCCGTGAGATGTTCAAAGCTTGGGATATTTTTTTATAACCTAACCCTGCTTTAAACTTATCCACAACTTTATCCCTGACCTGTCTGGTGTGTTCCTTGGGCTTCACGATGCTGTTTGTTCACTAATGTTCTCTAACAAACCTCTGAGGCCTTCACAGAACAGCTGTATTTATACTGAGATTAGATTAGACATAAGTGGACTCTATTTACTAATTAGGTGACTTCTGAAGGCAATTGGTTGCACTGGATTTTATTTAGGGGTATCAGAGTAAAGGGGGCTGAATACTTTTGCACGCCACACTTTTCAGTTTTTTATTTGTAAACAAATTTGAAAACCATGTATCATTTTCCTTCCACTTCACAATTATGCGCCACTTTGTATTGGTCTATCACATAAAATCCCAATAAAATACATTTACGTTTGTGGTTGTAACGTGACAAAATGTGGAAATGTTCAAGGGGTATGAATACTTTTGCAAGCCACTGTACATTCTGACACCAAGCTCCAAGCCATCGGTTATGCTTTTCACTGACGCAAGAGAGGGTATGGGCCTTGCATTCAGTCGACAAAGGTCTTCAACTAACCTGCCCCACAATGTGTGTGTGTGTACATTGCACCAGGACATTCAGAACCAAGGTGGGCAGATAAAATATACAGAGCAATCAGGATTGAGTTGAAGGGCAGTACACATCTGAGGGAGAATGGTCTTCCCTATTCCTTTGATTTAGGAATCAACTTAGTGGGACTGTTAAACAGAACAAGTATCTACATCTGTTTAAGAAAGAACTGCAGAAGCTGGAAACATTGAAGGTAGACTAAAAAGCTGGAGAAACTCAAAGGGCGAGGCAGCATCTATGGAGCGAAGAAATAGGCGACGTTTCAGGTCGAGACCCTTCTTCAGACTGGTGTAGCATTTCCTCCTTCACAGGGTATGGTCTCTGCGGAAAGCAGGAAGGGGAGGAGATGGGAAGATGGGGCCAGTGGTGGGATCCCATTGGTGGCGCCGAAAATGTTGGAGGATATGTTGTATGCGACGGCTGGTAGGGTGGAAGGTGAGGACAAGGGAACTACATCAGTAGGCAAGCTTCCCCTAGCCACTAAGAGATTAGTATGCAAACTTAAAGCACACGGTATTGGGGGTTCAGTATTGGTGTGGATAGAGAACTGGCTGGCAGACAGG